>NW_020451266.1:11739-235776 GCF_003343035.1 Apteryx rowi
ATGACAGCACTCCAGTCATGCGAGCTATCCCACCATGTCTCTGTAATGGCAAAGAGATCATGGCCCTGCGACCGCACACASATCTCTAGTTCTTCCTGTTTGTTCCCCAAGCTGCGTGCATTGGTGTACAGGCWTTTYAGRGAGGTGATSRAGCATGCAGGTTTCCCAGGAGGGSTAAAAGAGGGTCCTCCATAGCCACATCCCATGCGCACTGAAAATTCAGCAGTGCTAGTCCCTCTTCATCTGTCAGCTGACTGAAAGTATTACCCTTTTCCTGCTAATCCTCAGAGACTGGTGTAATGTAAAGAAATGGAGATATGGGTGTCTGAATAACAGGAGACCACTAGTGTTTGGAGACACTTTAAGGCTAGTTCCTCAGGGTATCCTCCCACAGCTGACAGGTGGAAGTTCAAAATGTTAAGGTTTGCTTTACGTCTGAAAGCTAACAAAACTGTTCAGGCAAATTCAATAGAGCTGACTACCATGGAGATGCTACAGTTAGATTTCCTTTGCTATTAAAAACTGATAGGAGCACTCTTGAATCGGCATTGGAACACTTCTATATTTTGATTACTTGAGAAAAGTAAGGTTAGAGAGTTGTTCTAATAAAAAATAGCAGCTATTGCTGATATGTGTTGAATAAGGGTACCATCATATAAGATCAGATTTATGTAATATGCTATCATACAATAGATAATAGAAATTCAAGTCTGTTGTATGGTATTGGGAAAAGTCACATTTGAATCCACATTTTAGGGCTGACCACAATTATATGAAAGATCACTTCAACTCATAAATAATTATTTTATCCTCCCAATAGTCCAAATGGCTCAAATGACTGCTTAATGCTTGTAAATGTATTGAAAACTGGACCTTAGCACAGATTAGAAATAAAAAACAAGGTCAGAGATGCTGTTCCTGCTGATAATTTAAAATGAATATCCTTTCACACAATTATGTCTGTGTTTATTATCATACAATTATGTTTATTTCCTGATGACATGATGACTGATAGGAAAAAGTATAGTCAAATAAGAAGGCTGATATATAGGAAGTAAAATATTATTTTATAGAGTCAATAAAAAAGACCAATGGTGTTTTGAAGAGCTGAAAAAGGTCATCGGTTTTCTGCTGTTCTGCTGTCAATCCATTTTTTATATCTGATATTTGCTTATTTTTTTCTAGAAAATTATGGCCATATAGTTGTGTCACTTCATCATTTTTTCAAATTGACAAAACAAGCATTGCTAGTTATCTAAAATCATTCTGAGGGTTAGGCATTTCTCAGGGTGTTTTAAGAACTAGGAAGATTGTTCTTATTTAGTTGTCAAGCAAGAGGTCATTCAGTGCAGGGTACCATTCACAAGTGTTATTTCATGGAAGAAACTAATCATATTCAGTTTTGTGAGATCACCATATTGCAGCTGTCTTTGTAGTTTTATAATGGTAAAAAACATTGAATGTTATGTTTGAAGCATGCAGAACTACCAATATTTCTGAATTTTATCTACAATGACCTATTACACACTGCTTTTGAATAAAATATATACCTAGTATATACCTACTTCACTATGTAGGACTCAAGAAACCAGTACTATGAACAAAATTCCATAAATAAACTATTGCCTGTAGTTGTAGATCTGCAGGTATTTTGAAACTGCAAATGCAATGAAAAAATACAAATAGAAATACTCTGTGCTTACAGATATTTATGGAGAAAATACCTGGATCATTAAATGCTTCATTTCATTTGTAATGTGGAAAAGTAGCAAAATGCACCTGGTATTTCAGATGGAAGAAATCACACTCCATTTTTGTAACTTCCTAAAAAATAAAATGATCTAAATCCATGATCCAATAACAGCTTTTACAACAAGATGTCGTATGGATTTATTCTCAGGCAAATAACATGAGACAAAATATCAGAACAATTCTATGTATGCATAAATCCAGATAACAACAGTGAAGAAAAGATTTTATAAAGTCTTTATGAACATGGGACGTGTGTCAAGTATTGTTCCCTAAAGAATACTTTTTTAAGAACTCACAATATTTAGTTAAATATTACAAAGAACATTACAAAGAACTATATTGCAAGCAATGAAGAAAGCTAAATTTAGAGTTTATGTTAATGACTCTAAGGTCTACAGATCTATGTTTCATCTCAAAAGTGAAACAAAAGCTGAATCCTAACAGCATGGCTATTCACTGAAATGTACATGCATAACTCTGTGTGTCATTAGAAGTGAGTGAAACAGAGTAGAAAAAAATCTGTGGTAATTTGCTGTCTTTTCTTAAAGAATTATCTATAAACTTTTTGTACCTTGACTTACGCTTGACGTTCCTCGAGGACGAGAAATTGAAAAATGGAGTCTGGTATTGCTCAAGAGAGTCCAGTAGAGCTTTGCTCATCTATAGCTCTGGAAAGTTTTGGCCTCAGATTGCTGTGCAGTGAAATCCCATGGCGTGGACACATGTCCTTTCCTGAATCTAGCTGGCAGTGGTTATGATACTATTAACCCACCTCCATGTTAATGCCTAGGACTGCTGTTGCACAAGCTCAGTGTGTGTGTGACTGCTCCTTCCCTGTTCCTGTGCCCCCTTCCCTGTTAGAGTGTGGAGCCAGTCATGTTAGATTGAAATGCCCTCAGTGTGGATTTAAGGTAAAAAAAAAAAAAAGATTTTGCACTGAGGCACCGAGAACTCATGGGTTCCATTTAGTTAGCTTTGCTGTTGTCATGGTGATCTCCAACATGGAGATGGTAAAAAATGGCCTGAGGTAGCAACATTTGCAGCTATTCAGCTGCCTGCAAATAAATACATGTCTATGACCTCAGATTCAAGAATGTAGTTTTTTTAATAAGAGGTGAATTTCCAGTCTTTATGATAAACATAAATTTTCAAAACAAATTCTTTAAAATGTATATTTATTTAATTCTATAGGACCAGATTTTAATTCTGGTATAGTTAGTCATTAATGTAATTGCATGTTTATCATTTCAGCATGTGTATCTCAGTTTTTAACTTTCCTCAGGCAGATTCTAAGATCCCATAGTCTTCCCAGGTCCAGCAGCAGAGATAGTCTTGTAAGTCCGAGAGCTTTCTCCGTATTCAGCACTTAGTTCTGCAAATAAATTTTTGACTATTCAATGGGTCATATTTAGATTACGTTTTTAAAAGTGAGCCATAATTTCCATCCTTCTGCATCTATTATGCTATATAAAGATATCATATTATTGACCTAAACCGTAACTTCCCAGTCTTTTTTGTCCAATAAGGACTGGTGAGGGTGACTGTTCACAAGGTAAAGTGAGTGGGGAGAAAAAAGTGCGTTGTTGGAGGGGCTGGAGAGCTTTTCTCAGTCTTTGCACTTTCTGAAACACTATGTGAGTAAATGGGGACAGATAGGAATCATACCATGTGTCCAAGGCCTCCAGCTTCTTTTGCAACTCTTTAAAGAAGAGTGAATAAAATAGACCATTTCCCAAGACCTCTTCTATTTAAGAGCCATGCTCAAAGGCTCAATGAAGAACAATATCTTGTTACCCAAGTACTGGGATAATAGGGGACTGTTACAGCAGTCCCCAAATTTCTTTTGTGCCTGCTGATGTTGATTCTCAGGCATGTGAAATGACCTGAGAATGGACATAGCCAACAAAATGTTTTTTGGCTATGTCCATCGGGATCCAGGGCCACATCTGTCACTGTGTGTTGTGCTGCTTCATCTCACTGCAGCTGAGAAAAGCCTCTTTTGGCACCTCAGAATACTCCCTCCGTTAAGTGGTGTTTCTATCTTCATTGAGTCCTTACCTCTTCCAACACTTCCCTCTTCTCCTGAAACTGTGAAATATGGTTCCTTTAGCATTGGAAGAAGATCTGCAAATGAATCCATTGCTGGCCCAGATTCAGGCTCTGGAAAGGCAGCAGGCTGGTTGCTGCAGAACGGTACCAGCAGAATTAAACCTGTATCCATCAAAGTTGATGCTTCATTTCCATATGTTGTCTCCAAGCTTAGAATCTGAGTCTGAGAGTTATGCGGATCTATGATCACAGCTTTCTATATTGGACCTGAAAGCTTAGGAAAATTCTGGGCTAGAAGTTTTATCTTGGACAAGCTGTATCCAAGTCTTAGACTGCATGACTATGAGTGATTCATATCTATAATGCTTATCCCGCCAGGAAAGCTGAAACAAGTTCTACTTAGTGATCAGCAAATAGGAGATTTATGCACAGAACTTAGTGTACAGTCAAGATTAAGCAGGTTTTAGCTACATTCAGGCAATGGCTTCTCAGCTTCATTGTGGTGTGAGCTGATATTTTATCACCTGATACACAAACCGAGCCAACTTAAATCAGTGAAAGAAGAAATTAAATGGGAGGATACAACATAGCTGCAACACTGGATTTAAATGTAAGACTCAGGCCCTCAGCATGGGTAGTGGTTGCATTGGAAAGATGCAGGCTTTGCATCAGGGATTCCATGGCAGGCCACGTTCCCCCAGGTGCTGAGGCTCTTGTGGATGATTTCCTGTAGCACATGTGAGTGTGAAGCTCACTATGGTTACGCATAGCTCAGAGAGGCAAAAAGTGAATAGAAGTGCTTTAGGAAAATGCAAAGGGAAACAGGTTCATTAAGGCGTATAGTTCTGGGTGCCTTACAAGCATCTAAATTTCTTCCTGAAAAGAGCACTGAGCAGAGTTTATAGAATTTCTCCCATTTCACTGAGAAAGCCATAAACGGCTGTGGACTTTTGCGACTTGAACTTACAGAGGCTTAGAGGAATTTTGTGGGCAGAGTCAGCCAGTTATTCAGTGTGTATTTACAAGCTCAGTTTCAGCCCGATTTTAAAGTGAAGTTGTAGCTAAGCACTCTTAACCATACGTCAGTGCTTCTATGGGTAATAAATGGGATAGCAATGGTCTGTCATTTAACCAAATATTGTTCTTTTTGCAGAACCTTCCTGGGAAAAGGACTGTATTTGAATTGTCTACTGCCATTTCATTCTTGCTTTTCCCCTAATATGAAAATGGTGGGAAAAAAAAATCTGCTTTTTTATTGTCTGAAACAAAATTGAATCATTAACTAAATTAACCGCTTACTTCACAATTATAATTGATGCAAACATGTACAAAGCTTATGCTTTATCTTCCAATATTTTTTATAATTCAGTAATTACAAAAAAAATATTATTGATGATAGCTTTAAAACAGTAATATATAGTAGTTTATTTAACATACCTTTGTTTTTCTTTGAGGTGCCTTAAGCTACTGGAAAAATTCTTTATTATGTAGCAAAATTTTCTGCCTTATTACTTAAAGGAAAATATTTCCTTGCAGATATTTTCAAATGTAATGCTATTTTCCATATTTCACAAGCTGTTTTCAATTTAAGCTTAATCATATTTGCCTCTCTGTCATTGAGGCTTTTTAGAGTTACCTTAGAGATCTGGATCTTATTTGGATACTTATACCATAATTAGATTTGACGTATCATACTTTGTTTATCTCATTTATTGCCTGAAGGCTTGATTCTGATCTCAGATCTGCAGAGGCATAGCACCAAATTTGGAGTAAACTCTGTATCAGAGAGGCTAATAGCAGTCTCTGTCCAAAACAGTTACTCTGTACTCCACTTTTCTCCTAAAATATGTCAGGTTAGAAAGAAGTATTTGTACAGGTTATCCAGAGACCTTGTGGAGTCTCCATTCTTGAAGATATTCAAAATGTGATTGGACATGGTCCTGGACAACCCGCTGTAGGTGATCCTGCTTGAGCAGGGGATTTGGTCTCCAGAGGTGCCTTCCAAGCCCAGCTGTTCTGTGATTCTGTGATACTGTATTTTGTCTAGAATGAGATAATGGCTGGAAGTGTCTGTAGGATTTAAGTGTTTTGTCTTGGTGCTCTCCATGTATATCTTTGTAAACCTAGCATATAAGTACACTTTATTTATTGGAATAAATATGGCTTTTGAACCATGAAAAGATCTGATCACTTCTGATTTTGCTTTGTATTTTTTTTCTTTTTTTTTAATGCAGATATAAAATTCAGCATTATGGGAAGTCATTCCGTACTGGTGATGCTCCCTAGAGAACTTTATTTTCATGAATCAATAAACTAATCATCACCCAGAATTTGTACTTTACCCCCACTAAATGGAAAATATTATATGGTTACCTTTCTTCATGTGCATTTTCTGAGGATAACTCTAGGCATGTGATTTTGCCATAAATTCACATCCTTCTTTGTTGTAAAAAAGATTACTTTTTTTTTATTTTATATTCCCTGTAGCACTCCAGTACAGCCGTAGTACTAGAAGGAATATTGCAATACATATTGAATGAGGACGCAGCAATTCGTACAGCTGGAGCACACCAAATTGGGATATAGAAAGTGTCATGTTTCTTTGTCTTACATATGTTGGCAAAACTCTGTAATCTCCCCCCCACACACACACCTTCATGAAGAGATTTGGTCGCACATGTTAAAGTCTCTTACCGTGCTGTTTTGCCATGTCAGCAGTGCAGGCTGATGGTGTTTGAAAGCAGGAACACTTAGCTGACGTACAAAGGTTTGCCAGTATTAGTGAGTAAACTGGCCTGGAGAACCTTCCTGTCTTCTGTTGTGAGTGCAGAGGGTATGACAGGAAAACTCTCATGTAAACAGATTCACATTTGTATTGGGTTTGGGTGAAACCCCAAAATATATTTGCCAGAAACTGGGCTTTAAGACTGCCATCTCTTTTGTGAAAGGGGCCTGTTTGAAAACATGAATGACTCCAAAATTTTTATTTCCAATCAGTCTCTTTGAAAGCATGCCTATGTAATGCATTTGTGGATTTCCAGATGAGATGAAATATGGGAGGGGTATTTTTGAATTATCCGCTGTAACAGTTTAAAAATAGGCAGTTGCATTTAGAAGGTTATTTATAATGGTATGTTTTTGTGGAACAACAGTGTGCTAAATTAAAGTTTCCTGACATGAAATACCTTTAATACTTAGTAAACAAAACTTGCTGGAGTTTTGGGCTACACTTAAAAAAAAATAAAGTGTTCTGTGATTATCATAAAAATTCAGGCACACAGACTAATTTTTCTGATGAAACCTTTAGATGCAGAATGCTGATTTAGTACTCATAAAGTAGTTGGTAATGTGTAGCTATTGGTAAAAGCTTATGGAGTTTGGGTGCACTGTAGAAAAAATTTGATAGTGCTGAAAATTAATGTTTCTGTAGAATTTAATTTCTTATTGGACTATTTATGTGGTTTTGGAGAAAATAGGGTTTTATTAAAAATAGATAAATGAATATTCTTTACTCATTATTCAGAGATTCTGCACACAATAATTACCATTATGTCTTTTTTCAAACTTTCAAATTACAGTGTACAAACAAATTTTAATTGCTAATTATTTATACAAAAGATTTTTTTATATACAAAAGGGTATTAATTTCATTATAACAAAATGTTGATCCAGCGGAAAACTATTAATGCAGTAAGTATTTTAGACATGAGCAGGGCAATAATTACTGTTACTATTTGTATTCCAGTATCATCCAGAATTTCCTGAGCACTTTAGAAATGTAGAGGACAGCACAGCCTGCATCTTAAAAAATGCATAAAGCAGCAAGAACAGATGTATCAGAGCGAGAGTCAGATTGATGCTAGGCAAATGTCTCATTATTTACAGGTTTGCTCCTGTCTGAGTCTAAATTTAACACTTTTGCAGTATTTAAGCCATTCCTCTCTGCATCAGTCCCTTCCAGGTTAGGCGTGACCAACTCGTGGCTCCCAGGAGCGACAGCCCGCAGTTGTCCTGCACAGGACGGGTGGGGGGCTGCCCACTGCAGGCCTCCCTGATAATCCACCTCCGCAGCCCGGGGAGCTAGTGGAGGCTGCCAGGGCCGCCCCAGGTCCCACCCGAGCTGTGCACCTGAGCTGGGGGCACCCCGGTGTCTCCTGTCGGGTGGGAGCTGCTCGGCTTCCCCAGCCCTGCTGCCTCCTTGCTCCGCGCAGGGAGATGCCTACCAGCTGCTGTCACCCACATGGTGATCTTCACATGTTCTGTGCATGGTCGGCAAGCTGGGCCACGTCTAGTCTTTTTCCTCCAACAGTTGCTGGCTGGAGTGATGCAGGGCTTGTACCTCTGTCCCTATGGTGCATATCCAAGATGTGTTAGGGAAGAAGAGTGTCCCCAGGCGAGGCCTGACGCATGTGGGAGGGCTTTTCCAAATGCTCCAGAGATGGTGATCCTGTTGGAGACGAAGTGTGGACAGAAGCAAGGGTGTCCCTCTGAGAAAACTAACAAATGAGGCTTGTGGAATGCCTAGATGGCGATGACAATATGCTTTTAATTTGCTGTAGTCGGAGGTCTCAGAGGCAAGGCTGCTGAGAGCTTGAGGTGAAGCTGTGATGAGAACAAGCAAAGGAGATGTTTTCGGAGATGAATCTCATGCGGACTGGAAGGGCCTTAATGTGATTCTCTGGAAGGCCAGGGTGCAGGGTTTTCTGTGAATCAAAGTAGAAAAAGACACAGTGTGAGGACAAAGAAAAGTATACATCTTCGATGCTACTTTTTTTTCTCATATTGTATCAGTGTGGGAGAGTTGGGTGAGGAGAAGGGGTCAAAATAATTTGGGGCTATGGTCAGAGCAATATAGAGAAGCATAAGTGATTCTGGAGGAGACATTAAGAGTTCTGTTCGACTGCGATGAACTTAAGTGAACACTGTGAAGTTATGTGAGTTAGGTTGATTTATGGAATTGAATAAATGGAGACAGGTCATCACTGAAGAAGTAGCTTTGATCTGAGTCACCTATACAAGACTATTACACAGTGGCATTTGAACAAGCAAAGTTGCAAAGAAAATGAGAAAAAAGGCAGGTAAAGGAGGAGGAATTTAAGAAAAAGCCATGCTAGTCATAGGTACTGTGGAAGAGGGCGGATCAGTGTATATGCGTGGATAGCTGTATTTAACTGAGCTGAAAAAATTAGAGCTTCTTACCATTCTCACTGTTTTCCAGTTTCTCAGTTGATGGTAAATTAACTTGTGTCAATTAGTTTCAATTTACAGCAGCTGAGAATCAGACCTTCCATACTGAAACAGGATGGCATGTGTAAAATGTATAGAGAGATTCAATAAATAGCTTATTTGACCTTTTTATGTTATTTATAAAGCGCTAAACATGCAAAGTGCTGAGCACCTTTTGTTGTAATTGACTTTGCAGGAGGTACTCATAAACGCATTGCTTCAGTCTAGCAAGGAAGGAACATGGTTAATCTAAAAATTGACCCCAGTCAGTAGGACGTGGACTGTTCTGTTGCCCTTGTAACAAGAACCAGCTTTGTAGCAATACCCAAGCAAAGACTTGAAATAAATCAGTGCAAAAGTAATTGTGCCTTTATGGAACTGGTGGCAAGAGAAAGAAAGAAAAAATTTTGAAGTCCTCTACTACACATTAGCTTAAATATAAGTTTGTATTTAAGACTCTGTTCTGTAAAATGAAGTTCTGCTTCTAGCAAGGGTGTTAACAGAGACTGGACTATCTACGAAACTTGTTGCAAGCCAAGTATTTATTTATATTAGGTGTCAAGTTCAAAGATACCATAAGGCAACAGTGACTGGAAGCTGTGGAAGTTTAATTCCTCACAGGAAATGGGTTGATAGTCACAGGCGTGATTTTTCATTTTCAAGGCATAACTGCTAGAAGGCAGAGTTTATGCACTGGGTCAGGGCATTGTGCACTGGGTCATTTATGCACAGGTTCCCCCAAGCCTATGGGCTGAGTGCTGCAAACCAGGCTCTGGATCAATAAAAGTGTATGGTACCAGAGGCTATGGCTTTAACATGTGTTATTTTAAATTCGGGTTTTGAATCCAGGAAGACCTTCATAGTTTTATAGCCCCTTCTTTCTCTGAAAGCATAACCCTGTTGCTGCCTTTCTCATATTTGATTAGACTGACCCTTTCAGCCAAAAAAGTGTTATTTTTAAATCATATAATTTTAGCTTAAAAAGTTCACGAAAATTTGTATGAATCAATCTAGACAGGGCAAGTAAAATACTATAACCTATGTCACGGAAATGCTCAGACTAGATCCTGCAATGATTTCTTCTGACCTAAAAATCTGTCAGTCCAACGTCACATTAGGTTGTCGGCAATGACCCAAAGGTCATGTCAATGTCATTCTCCCACCTCAAAGAATATTCCCAGCATTTTGTTTGCAGTTTATCCACAACACATTTCAGTGTCAGGATAGTTCCTTCATATTCAGCTTAAATTATGCCTTAGTTTCATTCTCTTATGCTTCACTGTACAATTTGTGCAAACCTAAATATTTTCTTTTCTATCTGTTTATCATTTAAATATATGTGGACTAACAGTCTACCATGTTTCCATATATATATGTATTTCTGCTTCTGTATGCTCTGAGGAAGCAAATTTAAAATTCATTTTTCTCCAGAATTTTCTTTCTCTCTTCCTTTCCCTCTCCCCTCTTTTTTCTGTACTCCTCTTTTTCTTAAAAATGCACAAAATAATATTTCTTAAAGAGACAGAATCTAGTGAAAACATCCAAAAGAATATTTTTTTTCCCAATTTCAGATACATTTTCTCCATTCTGTTTTCCAGCAGTTCTGGAATCCTTTCTCTGTGTCACTCTGTGTGTGTGTGTACTTATGAAAACTCACTCTCTCTTTATATAAAAAGAGTTTATATTTTTCAAATTATGGTATTTGAATCCTAAACGTTCCTTCTTATTGCTCAAGTCTCCCTTTCTCCTCTGCTTGTTTCCTCTGTTTTTTTTTCCACGATTCTATTGCTAAGTAAGTCTTACTGCTCTGTATTTATCAGAATTACTCTGCCTTTTAATCGAACATTATAGCTTCCCCATAGCTTTTATTGTTGTTGTTATGGGTTAAGGGTAAAAGGGTTAGTACATGTCACTAGACCCATTAACTTCTTCCTTTTTTCATTTACTGATGAACCTGATTCATGCCAGAGTACTTGCCAAAACCCTGTTGGTGCTTCTTTTACTCTTCTGCATTAGCAGTTTCAGCTTTCTTCTTGCTACTCTTACCAGTTGCCTTCAGGATTAAACTGTTTCATTTTTTCTTGGGCTTCTTTTCTTGTTTTCCATGGGCATTGTTGCTTTTTCAGCCTGAGACATTTGATTGGTGCAGCTCTACTACCTACTTCACATTTGCACTTTTTTGATGAACTTTCATATCTTACAGTATTTGCCAAATATACATATAATATTAAAATTTCTTCTGATGACACCTTAACCACAATTATAAATGGTTTGATTGCACAAAATATCTTTCCCTCACTCTGGCACTGTACTTCTGATTGCAAATTCTAAATGTTTTTCTTTATGCCATGTATTATCTTTTATTCTGATGTTTTCAATCTGTTCCTCTTTCACGATCACAAATCATTTAGGAATCAAAGGAGTCTTCTGTCATTAGGAGTAACTAAGAATCATAAATGTTGAAAATGTGAATATTTAGACTCTGAAGTTAAATTTTCTGGGAGACCTGATTAGACTTTCTTGTTCTAAAGATAGTCTTCACAATATAAATGATTCTATTGCGTCTTTGTTGAGGCCACCTCTGGACAGCCTGTGATTATAACACACACTGACTGAGGTCTGATGCCTGATTTTATCTTAACGAAGTATGATCTTCCCGAATCTAAACATATGATCATGTAAATGCTATGTTTAACAAGTTGTACAAACCTGAGTCACTGAAGCTGAATTGCAAAACAACTGGTATCTTGGGAAATCCAAGTCAGCTACTCTTAAAAGAACTGTGACTTTATACAGTTATCCTTTTTACACTGCTCTCTATTCTGCATGTGCTTATCTTGATAGTGAGGAAGGTATATGTAATACTTATGATCGCTGAATGTCAGGTGTATTTTCAATTGCATAGTTCACAACAATAGACTGCTCAATGCATGTCAGTATTTTGAATAGCGCAAGTGTCAGTTCTGGCCAAGTCACATATTCAAAAATCCTCTATTTTGTTCATAGAGATTTTTTCATATCCATGCAGCATTGTGTGATTACACTAAACACTGTATATCTGATGAAAATAAAATATGCATATTAGATGGCAAACTCTTACATCTCTTATAAATATCCTGAGATGCAACATGAAAAAAGTCTGATTACACCGTTGCTCCTCCCATCCACCCAGACTGCAACACTTATAATGACCCTGGTCAAGAGGCCATGGAAAAATGTTGTGTTCCACCATGGGAAATGTAGTCTGACCAGAGGTCTGTCCCTGGAGAGACTGGAAAACTTGGCTGCAGAAAAGAGTGACTACTGATGAACAGTTTTGAATCAAAATCTTCTGTGTCAGTTAAAAAAATGAATTATTTTGATTTTATTTGAAATGTAAAAATTGGTTTTGACTTTACTAATGGCAAATTGAAAGTTTTCTGATTGTTAAAATAGTTGGCACTGGCTTCCAGTTTTATGGAAATTATATTTTCATGATAATATTCCCATTTAAGCAAGGTCACATATCTGAAAAAGAGATAGCTTTTCCAATCACACTTTACCCTATGATGTTACTCTTGTGTCTCTTTCATTGAAATTGGAACCATTAGTTGTCATTAGATTTTTTTTTTTTTGCTTTTGCTTTTCTCACATCATTTCACAGTCCTTATTTTTTGACATGTGGAAGCTCATGAGATCAGCAGATCAAAATTGCAGAAAATAAGGTCAGTAGGTAATGGTCTGTGTAATTAAACAAATTTCATGTTGTTTAAAGAATCAAACCCAGATGAACATCATAATTTCTAAAAACTTTCTTCTCATGTTAAATATACAGAACAAAAAACAATTATAGCAGATAATAATTTGCATGTGTATGTACATACATACAACTACATTTGTACCATTTGTACCTCTTTATGTGTGTGCTGTCTTGGCTGCTGTATCATCTTCTGCTTTGTCCCTATTATGTGTCTAAAAATTGTATATAGTGTAGTAAATGTATTTTAAAGAAGATAGTCTCAGAAAAGAAGAGGAAAAGATATGTGTTCTTTGTCTATGCTATACAGTGCCTACAATAGCACAGTAAGAAAAATTGGCAGCATTTTGGATAAGCGAAGGCCTGCAGCATCAGAGACTGCTTAAGGCATATCTCGCTAGCTGCTTGATTTCCTGATATCTCAGCATTTTGCTGAAGATTGGAATTACACCAAAAGTACACTTACGTGTTATGTACAAATTGTTCACTATTTCTTTGCTGCAGGGCTATTGCAAAAAACAACTTGTACTTTTCTACTTTGTTGGCAGAGGACCTTTCATAATCAAAGGCAGTGATAACCTTGCTTCACCCATTCAGATGAGTGTAATCTAAATGCAGTGCTTAGTACTAAACACCCAGTTTCAGACAAAACTTAAAGCATCAGGAAGAGTCTAAAGTGCTGGTGTCTTCTTCTGAAACACTGAGTTCCTTCATCTTTCCATTTTTAAAGAAAAGCATTCCTATCCATCACAAATCTCATGGTGAAGTGCTCTGCACTGGTGCAGTCTTGTTATCCATGGAAATTTTCATTTTCCAAGTTAAAAAAATATCCACCACTCCTTATTTCCTCTACTGGTAAAACTTCTCTTAAATGGGACATTAATCTGTGTGGTATTCCTTAAATGGCAAATTGAAAAAGTATATTTTGAAGACCCCCACTTATTCTTTCACAAACTTTGTATTAACTGCAGTGCATAGATTGTTTATAGAAGTAAGCCTGTAAGAAGTAAGCTGTAGACATAGGTCTACAGCCTCCTACATTTGTTAATGAAGGGATCTGCTATGCCTGTGCAGTAACTGATTTTCACAAGTATTCTGTGACAGCTCCGTTTTATCATTTAATTTAATGAGTCTTAAAATAGTCATAAAGTTTTCAAGACTAATGTCAGTAAAAACCTGTGGAGATGACATTACAATATCAAAATGTGAAATGAACAGGTAACAGAGCAAGTCCCTAGAGAGAGCTTTATGATTCCGAGAAGAAATAAAACACTATCAATGCAATCTCTTTTACTAGTGGTTTAAAATCAAAAAGACAATTAAGCAAAAGCCATTTGTTGAGATAATGTGAAGGTGTAACTATAAATAGAAGACAGTATGACAGGATGAGATATAGCCTCTATAGTGAGCCCTTAACCCTGTTCTGACACGTGTAGACCTAGGCCCTAGGCTGCATACAATATCAAATAATCAAATTGTGTTGTTTAAAACGCCCATTGATATTTGTTGTTATATTTTCTGATGCTGAAGGATGACTTCAGGCTAGATTCTGCCCTTGAGTGTGCACAAACAATTCCCACTGACTTTGAGGCAAGGTGACTCCACACAGGAGTGGGATATCACCCCTCAGTCTTTATGGCTATACAATTATTTAATCAATAGGAGTTGTGTTTCTGTGACACCTCATAGTGCACCTAATCAATAATAAATAGTCTATCAGTAGTTCAGTTCTTAGCAAATGATTGGGAATAAAACATATTCCTCATTGTGTTAATGACATTACTTCATAAATTCAGCCATGCATAAGCAGGTAGAACTTCATTTTGTTGCTGCAACTGCTTTGCTCCTTGTTCAGATTTGGCACTACATAAAAGTATAGCTATCAAGTGCAAATGTGATGTACTTTTAGGCCCACACTTTCAAAACTGTATGCATATTTGTGTTCACTGACATTATCACTGATAGCCTACTTTTTTTTTTTAATAGTTATGCAGACTTTTTTTATGGCAGCTAACTAGTTCTTGTGATGGACAATGCAAGTGGTGACCTCTTGCAGGTGCACTAGAAGAGTGCTAATTAATCTATATTTGATTATTTGCCAAAAGCATCCTGGGCTGTATTAACAGGAACAGAGTGAGTAGATTAAGGGAAGTGATTATTCCCCCTTTACTCCACACTTGTTAGACTGCATTCAGATACTGTGTCCAGTGTTGGGCCCCCCAGTGCAAGAAAGACATGGATAAACTGGAGCGAGCTCAGCAGATAGTCACCAAGATGGTCGAGGCTGGATCGCTTGCCCTGTGAGGAGAGACTGGGGGAGCTGGGCTTGTCCAGCCTGGAGCAGAGATGGCTTCAGGGGCACCTGACAGCAGCCCCCAGCACCTATGGGGTGGTCATCAAGGAGACAGACCAGGCTCTTCACAGCAGTCCATTGTGGGAGGATGAGAGACACTAGGCATAAGTTAAAACAAGAGATTCAGACTATAAGGAGAAGTTTTTCCCCATGAGGACAGTCAGGCAGTGGCACGGGTTGCCCAGAAAGGTTGTGCAGCTATAACCTTGGAGGTTTTCAAGTCCTGACTGGATCAAGCCCTGAGCATCTCAGTCTGACCTCAGAGCTGACGCTGCTGTGAGCAGGAGGGTGGACCAGAGACCTCCCAAGGTCTTTTCCAACCTGAACTATCCTGTGATCCTATAATCCTATTCCTATATTCCTGTCCTCCAGCCAAGTCATTTGAAATTTCTCTCTGCTTTTTTTGAATTCTGATCTAAATTACATTCAGATGTAAAATGGAACATTATCAGGAAATCCTGTGGGATTGTACTGAGTTTGTTAGCACTCAAGTAGGAGCATTGTGACAAAGGAACGTGATGTTCTAGAAGATTCCTGTAAGCCTGTGGTACAGTCCCCCACTTCTTGAAGGCCACCAACTGATAGGGCATCCCTCTTTCTCTTAGACTAGATGAAACAAACAAAGCAAATTAAGCAGCTAGTTTGTTTAAACTGTTTCTTGATAGTATTATGCTTTTACATAAAAGAAGACTCATCCAGCAAAGAGTGTGAAGCAAATGATCATAGAAAATCAAGAAAATATGAGAAGTGCATTAATAGGCCTGGAATTTTGTGTAGCTCCTCTGAGGAATGAGACAAACAGCAAACCAAGTACAATCTAGAAGTAAGTAAAATAACCATACCTAGATTATGTTTGTTCCGTGGTACAGGAACACTTGGAGCCAGTCTGCATCTTTTTCTTCTGTGAGCCATGTTGCTTTAGAAACTTAAGCATTATGGAAATGTCACAAAAATAGACTAAGATAGTGTAGAGAAATTCACATTTTAGAAGGAAAAGCTTTCTGTGCTTCTGTACATTATTTCCCATTTGCCGCAACTCTTCCACTTCAAATCGAGCTGTGAAAAATATTTGATGCTGTAGCTGTAGTTGCATCTATGTTCCTTTGTGTACCCATAAACAAAACAAATCCATCAAGCTACGCGTAGTAAGTTTATTTCTGCATAGCTGCGCAGAGAAGAAAAATACAGTATTCAATACATTGTTCCAGACTGATTGGGTTTAGGTGTATGATTTCAACATTTCATTTAAACCCTTGGTTGGTTGAAAAGGCCTTTATACAATATATTCAATGTATTCTAATGATGAAGAATAGAATTGGTTTTGGCCAATAATTGTGTATTTGTGTAACAAAAGCATTGTGGTACCCAGTTACCAATCAGTTTTATTCATGTTATAAATGAAAAGATTATAAAACATTTTCAAGATAAATATAATATGACTCAATTGAGGATACCAGAAATTAATAGATTTTAATGACAGAGGTACTTTTAATGCATATGGTAGTGTGTGTGTGTATATATATATATATATATGTCACTGTGTTGCAATCCTTATTCTGGAAAAGATCCCTAATATCTGTTTCTATTAATGTATTTTTTTCTGAAACCTAAGACATAGAGTAAGCAAGAGAGAGTCCCAGGGAGAATGAAAGAATCTGCTTTATAATAACTATTTTGAGTATTTCTCACTAGAATCATCAAAACTCTGTGCTCTGTGGAAAACTGTGTTTAATATTGTTTTCATCTAATTTTATAACTAAAAAGAAATGATTGAATATACTGTTTTCTTAAAAACTATACCTACAGCTGTCTGCCTTCCTCCAATATGCCTATAAACAAAGCCAATTTATTATCCTAAAGACAGTCAGTTTGATCCTGCAGACATCTGCAGAGAAAAGCAACACATACAGCAGCATGTTTGCACTTCCATGTTTTGCCTGACTGATTTGGTTTGGGTGCACATTGCCACAATCACATTTCATTCACCAAATCTTTAGCCTTTTTTCATCGTTTCTTGGGTTGTTTTTCTATACAACAACAGATTCTTTGGGAATTATGAATGAATATATATAAATTAAGATAATAAAGTATTTTAAAGATACACAAATGTTAATAGGATTTGAAATAAAAGGTAGCTTGAGGCCACTGCTGTAAGGAACTGGCCATTTAAAAATTATTAACATCAGACCCAGTGGAACAGTAATTAAATACAGCTGCTGTTTTAGTACAAAATCTGAGCTAGAAGCTCCTAGACCTTGAGGTTTTTTTTCCAGTGGTCACAGCTGTGAGCCGTGCTGAACTAATTCTGCTTATTCCTGCAAATGCCAGCACAGAAGCAACTAGCCTTACATGATGCCTGGGGTGATATTTACAATATTTTGTTATTTGTAAAGCAGTCTTTACAGCAAATTAATTTAAGTACATCTAAGTGGATCGGCAATGACATGTTCTTGCATTATTTACATCAAGCTGCTAAATGTTTTATTAATTCACAGTGGTCTTTTTTGCAGACTAAGATTGATATTGAAAGGGAAATAGAATGTAACGCTCACTTTGTTGATCGGACTGTTCAGGGAAGAGAAGGCTCTGCTATGGTCCTTTCTGTGGTGCAAAAATAAAACAAAAAACTAGGGTTCCATTTGAGAAGGCTGCTATTTGGGCAGCAAAAGAAGTTTACACATGGTGACAACTATTTTAAACCTGGTGTGATAACCACAATAAATAAAAATATTTTGCAATGGCAAACTCTATTTGGCAGTCTGCCTCCTTTTCCCCCAGGCCCCACAGTATACCTGCGTTTGGTCTGTTCACAGAGATAACTGTGTGCTAGCCAAATAATCACAACCCCCTTCTAATCTTTCTTCTTTTTAAAAAACATCACTAGCACATTGCTCAGGTCTGCATAAGTCCATTTCAAAATGCCTTACAGAATAAGGCCCCATTCCTGCAAAAGTACAGAGTGAGAAGGCTGATTTTTCTGTTTGAAATTAGTGAAGTTGTGGGAATGGTTGTTTAAGACTGGGGCCTAAGAACTTGGCACAGAGAAAACAGAATTAGCTGAAAACTCAGAGGAAGAATAGAAGATAACTTGGAAACATAGTTCTGTTACTGCTTTCTTTCTTTTTTTTTTTGGGGGGGGGGACAGTTTCCATATATAGACATCATGGTCTCTACCCTGAGAAGATAATTTTTTAGAAAACTGAAGAAAACTCATTGTATGTGGAAAGAAATGTAAATAGAAAACTTATATTAACAGCTATATTAGGCCAGCATTGCTCTCTGATGCCCTAAGTAGTTCTGAGTAACTTTTGCCATTTTTTTATTATGTTTTACAAATTATTGTTCTCATTTATGAGCTCATAGTCTGGAGATATCATAGGAAAAGGGATGCAAAGAGCATGTGTGATTATTGTTCTAAGAGCAAGCAGGGACCCAAACATCTGCATCACAATGTACCCAAGGACAACAATGCAAATCGTTTCTGAGAAGCAGTTTGATTTCTTCAAGAGAGCTACGTTTATGATTTTAAGCCAGTAGGTTATGCTGCCATTTTTTAGTGGATTGGGAAATAATCTTGAAAGAGAACTGAGACTGCAAGAAGGATTCTGATGTTACTATAGTCAACTATGTAATATGCAATTTAGTGACAAGATAGTGAAAATCAATTGATTTTAATGCAATTTAATTCTTAGAGGAGAATATGCTAAGCAATTTCAGCCTATTGAATGGTTTCATATTTGATGTGTGGCTACCTGAGTCAAGGGGAGATAGGACATGCCAAGTAATCAAATCCTTTGCCTTAGTTATACAGGCCTTTTTTAATGTGGTAGCCATTAGGATCTCAAGTTGTAAATAAAGGCACCATTTTGTTAAATGTTGTACAAATACAGAGTTACAAAAGAGATGGTTCGTTCATCACAGAACTTGCAATGTATTTATTTCTCATGAAGCAATGTTTTGTGGGTGGTAAAAATGCTTTATGAGCCACCATAAACATTCTCCTCTCATCAACTGTTAGACTCTCAGACAATAGCATATTCATTTCCATAAGTATCTTCTGCCCCAGAGCTGAAATGAAATAAACTCTCCTTGTTAAATTAAACAAGGAAAAGTATATAAGTAAAACAAATGTTAGCCACAGTTTCAGAGTTGTCTGTTTTTATTGGTTAATTTGCCTATTTCTTTCAAAGATGCGTGAGCTGATATCTATTCAGTTTTACAGTAGAGATTTATATGTACTTAAAATGAAAAATGTTAGATGTACAGTATGCATTAGAATAAAAGGTTTTGTGAACCATGGACATAAAAAACATGCATACATGTCCTTTTATATATATATACACAGAGAGATATATTTATGTATGTATTAAAGCTTTTCTTAAATCTTGGTTGGCTATAATAATAATAGACATATATAAAATATAGCAATATTAAATTCTTTTCAAGGAATTATTTAGAAGATATGCTCCATTCATGGAGTTTGATTCTGAAACCCGCTTTTCATATCACGCAGTTAGAATCTGAAGTCGTTAAACACAGGGGAATGGCCAGAATCCACCTTGCACTCAGATCTGATGAGGCTGGCCTCCCATTAGGAGGTGAATGTCTTTCCCTTTAAATAATCTTGGTTTAACAGTTCATTTATATTTCATATTTTGAAAGGTAATTCCTTTTCCTTATTATTTTAATTATTAGGTGAGACCTATAACTGTTTGAAATGCCTTTTATAAATAAATAAGCAGAAAGATTATTTTTTTCAGAGAAGGAAGCAGCAGCTTGGTGAAAACAAAAGAGAAGACAGGGGAAGATGCATTTCCAGTAATTCATGCCAAGCATTTGATTTTAAAACCACCCAACTGTATTGTGCTTGGTTCCCACCGGAATAATTGTGGGAGGCTGAGAAGCAGCTCTCTCTTAAAATGAATAGAGAACAAATTGCAAGACAGACAGGCAAAAACAAAAACAAAAACAACAAAACAAAGAGATGATAGCTCAGAGTTTCTTATGCATTGGACTTTTGGCCCTCCACACGCAGTAATTCCCTGATGTCATTTTGACATGACATTTCCTTAGTAAGCAGAATCTTCATCTGAAAAATCCCTTAGCTATGATCACTGCATTATCTGGGGAAAAGAGGCAAGCTACAAAATGCTAAAAAAACTTCAATACAACCAGATGATCAAAACAACAAGGCTACAAAAAGGAACAAGAACAAGTAGTGGAAAGAAAGAAAGAAAGAAAAAAATCCTCTCAGGAATAGGCCCAGATTCCTGGGAAGAAAATCGCTTGGTTTAGTTTTGTTTCTGTGAAGTTAAGAGTAATAATGCCTTGGGGGGGGGGGGGGGCAGGGAAGGGGGGCTGAAGTATGAAGTACAGAGAAATACATGAAATCCCGAAGAACTCTTGCTGAACAGGCCAGTGATAGTGAGGGTATTTATATTCATCTTAAAGATTCTTTGGAAGTGTTTTGTTCATTACCACAACTATGTGAAGTACTTAAGCATTATCATCTTTGATTTTCAGTTTGGGAAACAGAAAAGCTAAGCAATGCTTCCATAGCTAGCACAAATTAAAATAGGAGCAAATATTTCCCATCTCTGGCCATTTGCTTAGACTGTCTCTGTCTCTCCAGGTACCACTTGCCACTTCAGTTAGATCAAGGTTAGGAAAAACAGTGAACACAATGAGATCACACAATTTATGGAGTAATCCTAGGCTAATTCACAAGCATGTAATTATTCTGGGAAAGCAATCATTACTGATGGTGATGTGTGAGAAGAAAGAAGCCACCATAACTCTAAATATATTTTGGATCTAAATGACAAAGTTCACAGTTATTCAGAACACAATTTCTTTATAACCTGAAGAAAAATCAGATATTAAGTATATTGCATCATTGCATCTGGTACGTAATAGTTTTAAAAATAACTGATCAGTGACAGCAAATCCTTAATTACCTAGAAATATATCTTGCCAAAATGCATATATTAAACTTCTGCCATTGCTGGAGTCAAACACAGGGAACTCTCTACTTCAAATTTTTTTTCATCTAGACTTTGTTCTAGTTTCCTGTACCCAATACTGATTCATACATTAGTACCATGTCTGTATTCGATATCTTGTTAAATAGGATTCCTTGAGACTTTAAGACTGCAATAAATTAAATGAATGAAGCGACATCACCCTATCAACAAAACCAGAGCCAGACACAGTTGTTCCTACTGAGTCCTCAGAAAAGACTGCAGCTGAATGCCAGGCCTCAATGAAGTTAGTGTTTCCATTGATTTCAGTGGAGCCAAGATTTTATTTTCCCCTCTCATCCTTTCCTGAGTAATGGAAGTCTGCCTGTAAATGATTTTCTGAAGTGCTTCCTAAAACTATTCAGTTCTTTATTAATGCTAACCAATCAAACTCCTAACTTTTGAGTAATGAATGCCAATTAACCATGGAAGTGATAGGCTCTTACCTACTAGAAAGAAAACCCAAGTCCTCAGATGTGAGAAGACTGGTAGGAACAGTTGCTGCTTAGTATGTTTTGATCCCTGAAACACTGTGTTGCTGTGTGCTGCTCAGGAGATCCCCTGATGGTGGAAGGGATCCAGCAGAGCCCTGTGCGCTTGGTCAGCGACTGCTTGATTCTCTCAAAATACTGCCGTGGGCTGCAGAGGGCAGGGGAAGAATTTTGTTTCTAGATCTGGGTGGAAGTTTTCTCCTTCTAACCAGGACGTATGTAGTCTAGTGATGTGATACCATGTTCCATTTACCTGAGAACAATGCTGGTTTCAAATTCTGCTTTGTGCCATCAAAGGGAAGGAAGGAAAGGGAAAGAGAGACAACAGAGTCTATCAAATGTATTGAGAAACTCTTCTCATAGAAGTCCCAATTGCGACAAAAAATGCCAAAAAAGTTTTTTCAAGGCAGGGGTTGCATAGAGAGGTAGTAGCTTTTATTAAACTTTGTGATAGAGTTGGAAAAAACATATAAACTTTCTATCATGTATGTCCTTTTAACATTAACACTGTTCTTAAAATTGTGAAACCATGTTTTACTGGCTTTTTAAAAGATACTTATATGTATGAGTGACCAAGGATGCAATGTTGTGTGTAATGCTTTTTAATCAACATTATGTAGTGCACAGCTGTTGACCTTACTGAGGCCAAAAGGAAGCCACTGCTTCATTCATTCTTCATGTGAACTGATGTATTTCAGAAAAGGAATGTGTGGGGTTTTTCTTCTTTTTAACCACAGTAAAATAGTAACTTTCCAAATTAAATTTTCTGCATTAAATGAGGAAAGATTGAAGTCAGTCTCACAGTGCAGAGTGCACTCCCTGGCAGGTGAGATCTTTCTGTAGTGAGCAATAGCTTATTTCTGTCTCACGTCTGCCCTCAGAAACTCCAGGGACAAGTAATAGAAGGATGGTTTCAGACCTGTCCTTCCCTGATAAGGCATCAGGACACAGCTGCGGTGTAAAGCCAGGTAGGAAGATTGAGAGCAGTGTTCAATCCACCAGTTGGGCAACTGTGTGAGTCAAAATGAACCATGATGTAGGTAGCTAGCTAGGAAACTCTTGGGGGTGCAAAATCTGTTACTGAGGGAAGAAAGTAGGAAAACTCCTGATCGCCCCCCCACCCCCACCCCGACGGCCAATGTTCAGAAACCTGGACTGGACAAAGAGCAGTGCACACCAGCGGGCAATCCGCCTTGGCTGGAACATAAGGGAAGGAAATAAGAAATTAGGAGATAGACTCATCAGTGAGAGAAATGGAGCGTTCCAGCAACGGATCAAATGACACCACTCCCCTCAGGGCAGGCTTTAATTCTAAAAATAAAACTACAAACTGGAAAAAAAAAGTCTGCCTTCAAGTTTGAATGACAGCCACCTAAGGTCTTTCCCTCTTCAGGTAGGACCAAATTAGTCACATCTTTCATGCAGCACTTCTGTACTTGGCATACTCTTTATTTCATTCCTTTTCCCCAAAGTTTCAGAAATCCAGGAGAGTGACTTCCAAAGTCAGAGAGGGTGGTTAGGTGTCCCATTCCCTTCTAAAGTCACGTGGAAGTTTAGGACCAAACATCCTTTGATACCTTAAAAAATGCTTTGCTTTACCTTCCTCAAATTACAGCAGAGTTCATATTTTGTTTTAGTTCAGTTAAAATAGAATGCAAGGTTTGCTTTAAAGAAACCCCTTTGTTTCAAAACGTAAATCTATACTGCATTGCTGCACCCCTCAAATCTCCATTAAATTCAGTAAATTCCAGTCAATGACAGTTTTGCCAGCAAGAATACTGCAAAATTAGCATGTGTGACTCCAAAAAGTAGAAACAAATTATTGTGTATTTTTTCTGAAAATTACAAATAGTTCTTCTTTTGCATAAGAAAAATCTGTGATTAAGTAGTTATGTATAAAAAGCTATTTTTATGTAATCAACTGCACATTTTATGAGATCCTCCTATTAAAAATTGTACTGATTTTTTTCAATTCTTTTTCTTCTGAAGAGAAAAATGTCTTTTAAAATGTGCCTGTTTTCTCCTTTTTCAAGATTAAAAGGAACAGAAAAGCTGATACTGTAGAGAAATGGGCCATCAAAGGATTATTTCTTAAAACAAAATTCAGACTTCTCTTTGTTCTGTTTCATTAAAATGGGATGTGGGGGCAGGTTTTATAAAATCTTGTACTTTTGGGGAGAAACAAGCTGCAGAGAAATTTGTTTTCTCTACAGATGTATGTTTGGATGAAGTTTGAACTTGAGCAGAAGGAAACTGTATGTCACATAAAGAAATGAATCAATCCAAGCACAGCAAAAAATGTTTAGTCATAAAGGCAATCCAGATATATTATGAAAAATTATTTCTCTAGATGTTCATATGTGATCATGATGAGCTTTCCTTCAGCTAATAAATTGAGGAGGTGAAATAATCTCTCAAGATGATCTCTAAGCACCACATGAGTATCCTGAGGCGAAATGTTAACCTTACTAACCCATGAACTAGTGTTTTACTGTTGGTCTACTTTAGTTCTGTGCTGTTATGCCTCTCTAGCCTTCTATCTTGAAGGAAGAAAAATATAAGATAACCACAGACATTTTGTCCATGAGAAGACCTGTCAGATCCATGGGAACTTACCACCAAAACCTTCATGTTTAACTTTTTGTGAAATCTCTACTAAATTTGAAAAGCCCAGCATTCTCACATGGTGCTGATGTTTTTATCAGTTTTTTTTTAAATAGCCAAAAAAGAGCTTCTGTACCAACATGGATTCCTGTTCAGATGAATATGAAAGGTAAATGCTGCATGTGGACTCTCTATGGGAGAGCATTCAAAGAGGAAATTTTGGCAGCGTTAGTGAAATGCACGTGTATGTGCATTGGCAGACAGCTATAAATACCAGATCCATAGAGTGCACAGGACTGGAGGACAAAGGCACAAAGACTGAATAATTTATTTCAGAAAGAGCTTTAAAGTACTTTTAAAAATGAGAAAAGATTTGTTAGCATTCAGCAAATGTGAAATTCATAAGAAGAGTTCTATCAAGTAGATTAGCTGAGGCACAGCGGAAAGAGAAATTTTATAAATAAACCCAGTGGAAAATGTTTTCTTGTTGTGTAAAAATGTTCCATTGGATTTAAATTATTTGGAATTATATATTAATGAAAGTAAAATACTTTAGTGGTGCAGAAGTTTTCATCTGGAAATTATTTAAAGATTAAAGCAATTTTCCTCATAGAAATTTATGAAAGGCCAAGTTACTTTGTGTTCTCCATTAGGAAAATGGGAGTTGTCAGCACTTTTCAGGCAAGCAGAGATACATGGTCTGTATGTGAGAAATACCTGCAGCCCCTGGCTAGGAGGGACCTGTGTCAGCTGTGTGAGGAGGGCCTCAGAGGAGGCCAGCTCCAAATCGCATTGAATTCAGGGCTGGGCAGGGGGGTAGAAACACAGAGAAATACTTCCTAAAGTGAGAATCATGGTGGGTTTTTGGTTTGCTTGTTTAATGCAGTTATCTAAATGTAGGTGTCAAGTCTTCTAATTGCATAGGCTCCTATTACGGTCAACAGGAAGAGACAGATACCTCCACTGGGTGAATCGAATCACCACACTTAATCTATCACTCTTCTGAAGATGGGGTGATCTTTTTCTCCCTTTTAGAGACAAACAAAGAATCTAACTTTCAGAAGGTTAAAATTGGGTGAGACAGTCCTCTCCACTCAGCCTGTGTACACACATGCACACAAATACACTCACACTCCTTTCACAAATTCTTTTGGGATTGACTTGAAGATAGTTTCAATCATTTATTAATTGGTGAAGAACAAAGCTTGCTCCATATGAAGCATGTAGAACAGTTTAGCAGTTGGATCCCCAAATCAGTCTTGCCAGGTCTATATGGCCCCTTCTTTTCTGTTATTTTGGGCATCTCTCAAAATAGCTTTTAAAGTTAATGTTCTGTAACTTAGTGATCTAGTGTAAGACATCATGCACAAAATACTATACTACAGTGTTCAAACTGATTTTAAAAGAAGAAAATACTGTGCATGTTAATTAACCTAATTCAATTTTGTTTTCCATTCAATAGAAAATAAATGCATTATCACTTTCTGCTATTGTTTCAGGAACAGACTTTGAACAGAAATAGCCATTTAGAGACAATTCACAAGAATTGTGTCTGGAAACTTAATTATTAATTAAAATATGTTGCAAGTTTTTAGCTTGCTCTGCAATATGTTCTCACATCTGCAGTTGCACAAACAAAACTGCACTTCCCAAATCACCATATGATCTAGCACAATAAATGAGAGTTTTCAATGTTCCTAAGAGAGTATTTTTAAATGAACTGGCAAGTCGATTACAGAATACTGGAAGTAACCCACTTCTATGGGTTGAATTTAAAAGACACGTGTGACTTTTCTGAGCCTCAAATTTGATTGATCCATCTATTAATCTCCAAAGCATTTTCTTCTAGGTAAGTACTCTAGCACACGCTTTAGAATGAGTTTAATTTTATGCATGTGATTAAACACACTGACCTCTAGAACAAATGCTTAGATGTTTATAAGGTTCACTAATTTACAGTAGAATTTTAAGATATGAGACTATGAGATGTAACATGATTATTTAGTTTGGAGTAGCATCCAGAGGCCACACCTGAGGTGGCTGGACCATTGTGCTACACTTTTTACAGACATATAGCAAGAGTCTGGCTTTCTCTCAGCTGTTTCTAATCTAAAATAGACAAGACAGTTGAAACACAGAGCACTGTGACATGGGAATGCGAAGTGACTTGCTCCAGATTACGAATTCAGTCAGTTTCAGAGGTTGAGTGCTTCACCAGCTAGACCTCTCCTTATGAAGTTACCTTACATGAAAATCAATGTTTGAGAGAAATAAATATTTGGGAGGATAATGCTTGTGATTCAGTTTATTTTTTGACTAGAAAGATCTTAATTTAGTCTCTTTCCATTCACCTCCATTATTAATACTTTATTTAGTGCAATAAACTGATTTTAGTTATAGGGACGATGAGGTATTATTTCCAGTTACAATACTTCAGCCTGCTGGTACCCAAAATGTGATTGGTGCTTTCTGAATGCAGGGGGAGATAAATTGAAGAAGTTTGTGATCAAAAGGCAAGGACAAAAGATGATTTGGAGAGTGCAGTGTATATAGAAAGAAAATCATCGGGGTTATGATGAGTACTTGTTTCATTAGACACAAAAAAAAATGATAAACATATAATTAGTCAGAAACACTCCATTTCCCTTTTACTCCTTTTTGGATATCAATATTCAGGAATATCCTTTCCTGTTCAAGACAATTCATAAAATAATAGTAGTCAGCTCCTAATACAGCTGTAATATTTTTTATCTACCCGCTTTATATAACACTATTTTCTCTTCTGTAGTCCTATATACCATCTTACATCAGTTATTTACTTGATGAAGGTACCACATTTTAGTGGTCTCAGCATTGGGAGTTTTTCTTAATGCAACAGCTTAATTTAGTGTAAAATCAGTAGTCTCAAACACAGCCCAGAGTAAGAGCATATTTGTAACAAATTTGTACTTGACTTGAGTGCACGATGATTGAAGACTACACTGCATGAATTTAGATCACTTTCCCTGTGATCCGGAGCCCTGGCAGGCCACGCATCCTGCTCCAGGAGGAGGTGATGGGTGGAGGGAGGCAGAAGTGGGGAGGCGCAAGAGGTGAATCAGTAACAATAGAGGAGAGGAGACTGTTGGGTTGTTCTGCGCCATGTGAATGGAGATGTGTTTTGACATTTTAACAGGAAGCTCTCATCTCAAAAATGTTCTGGAAAAATTATTTAATCTCTTCTCAAATCTTGAAGCTCTCATGCATAGGTCGATAAATTATTTGACCTTGGGAGGCAGGACTTTGCTTGAATTAAATAATTCTCCCTTCTGTACTGCATCTCACTTGTAAAGCTGGCATCTCCAAATGGCTGGGCTGTTCCTCTTTGAAGGTGTTCTTCAGATTGATAAAATTTGTCCAGTACTGTTATATCAGTGCAGGCCAAATGCAGGTGCACAGCAGCAGAACAAAATGGAAAGTATATTACTGTGATCCATGACTTGATAGCATTGCAGTCACTCTAAAATAAGAGCCTTCATATACTACTGTGATGTCAAGACAATGTAACTCACATATATTTTTGAAATCTACTGCTGTCTGGAGTTCACCAGGATATCTGGAAATGGCAAAGCAAAATGGTTAAAACTGATTGAAAATGGGTCATTCTCCTGATGTTTTGGTCTTGTACTTGAAACAACAGTGAAAGCCGCTCCTTCATGAGGACTTCTTCAGCTTATTGTTGCATTGCGAATCTGTGCACCAAGGCTATGGCTCTTTTACCATGCATTTTCCCATGGTTGGGACTGTAAATTTGCTCTTGTTAGCTTTTGCAGTGGTGAGCCTTTAACAGAACAACTAGTCTGTCAGCACACTGTGTAACCTTTTCAACCTTACTTTGTAACTCCCAGGCAGGACAGAACACGTAAAAACTAAAACTAACGGTAGTACTTATACAGGTCCCTCTCCACCTCTCAGTGTCATGCATTAAGTGTCACACAGCTTTCTCCTCTGACTCATTTGCCACTAGCCCTCGTGTCTTACATACTCAAGCAGCACAAGGCCGCAGGCTATCTTTCCTCCCAGAAGCCCACGTGAGCAGCTGCTGGTCAGCAGATCGTTGTGCTCAGGTAATTCATGCATTCTAAAAGGTGGGTTTATAGAGCAGAAGAGATGCTGCACTGTCCCAGAAACAGTAGTATATACTGGGAAAGCCAATACGGGAAAGAGTTTTGTAGGTGGTCACTCCCCACTGACAGCCTTTCCCCATCATTGCATCACATAGGTCAAATACAAGAAAAACTTCCTGGTATGGGATGTGCTAAAGCTTTGTAACATTCCTCAGCAAAGAAGAAATCTGACTCCTTTTCAAAATCTGGCTCTTAAATGAGTATATTGAATTAAATCCTTCTTACTTTAGCACTAGAGACTTTGACAGGCCCAGCAACTTTATTCTTAGCTTATTCCTGTAAGGCAATTTGGAACTCCAGAGCCATAGGAGGGAATGAAAATGCAGCAATGAAAGACTGTCCACGTGTCAGGAAAGCTTCCATAAAGCAAACTGCTCTGAGCCTTGCAGTCTTGGTGCTTCTACAGTTTGTGACTTTATGGTAGGTTGCTGGGCCATGTATCTGTAACAGCCAGCTGTACCAGAGCTTTGAGCCCTTTCAGACCTAGGAGTCTGAAACCTAGAGAAAAGCATTTTAAAAGAGGGTTCAGTACTTGGTTCCAGAGCATATGTGTTGTAAAACCCTGAGTTGTAACGTCATGGCTCTGAAGCAAGATCTGCCATGCTTCTTGGATGCTAAACCATGGGTCTTCCAGACTCCTTCCAGTACCATTTAGAGCTGGTGGCAACCTTGTAAGCATGCATCTGCACGCTGCAGATCCCAGCTCCTCCCAGGCTGCTGAGCAAGACTAACGCTGTTGGCAGATCCGCAATGCTCTGCTTATCAGGCGTTGTTTTGTAAATAGATTGTTAGGGTAGTGCTTTGTTAAAAAATGCATTGTATTTTGAAATTTAGCTCTTGAAGAAATTATAAAATGTTTGGGCCTGACCAAATAATGAAACAAGAGCAATATAACATAAATTTATATGAGTGTATGTATATCTACGTCTATGTATTTGTACATGAAGCTTTCTCATGAACTGAAATGTTGTCACTTGATCTCTTTTGTGTCATTCCTGTGGGCATGGTTACAGGTATATTTGGACTTTGACTTAACCGTGCCTCTTTAGATGTTTTGAAAGATTAACTTCTGGAAATCAGTGAATAATAGAAAATTGAGGGGTTTCGGTTTTTGCTTCTCAGGAAAAGATTTGTCTTTAAAGTATGAGACTTGCATTTACAACAGTAACAGGATCTTCCACAATGAAAGAAGACAGCATGTGGCTTGCCTGTGTGTCTCAGGAAACCCTGCAGTGTACAGTTTTTGCAGTTTTGGCATTATGATTTCTTCATGTAACTAAAGGTCCAATGAGTCACTCATTCTTTTAAAGTGATAATACTATAACATGGTTCTGCTAGACTGCTAGAATAAACATATCTAATACATATTATAGCTACTGCAATAACATTATCTTGGTTATGTAAGGTGCATTACAACATCTTCTCTACAGTCTGACCTCTACATTCAGCTTATCTTTGGGGAGACCGATGATATTGCTAAATTTGCAGGTGAAAATCATATATGTAATACTAGAATTAAGTTGTCAACTATGAAAAGATGTCTGGTTTAAAGACAAATTCTTTTTCAATATATTCCAAAGTATATTCCTGAAAGTCTATTTGTTACTACTTTATAGGGAAAAAAATCTTGAGCAAAATTATCTTGGAATGCTAATATGTGAAGATGTTGTACTAAGCATAATTTAGTCCATTTATAATAAGTAAAATGCCCTTAAAGGGAAGTAAGAGAAGTAGATAAAGAATTGAGAGGTCCAGGTAGTCATGTTTTCCTCGAGGCATTTTCTGAGAACAGTAGTGAGTCAGAATGCAAATCCTCATGGCTTTGCTGATTTTTGTGGTGGCTGCTGATTACTGTAAAATTGATTCAGGAACGTTGCAGCATCTCTGCATATGTTTAAGCCTAATCTCCATAGTGTCACAGGCATTTTTCCTCTCTGTGAGTATTGTACTGAATAGGAAAAAATTTGAATAACCTTCATCTTAGCATTTTTTCTTATCAAGGAGCAAAGGAGGACACTCTTCAGTAACTTCCCAGTCTTGGTGTCAAGTATGGCAGCATACGCTCTCTTGTATGGGTTTATTTCAAGGCTTTAATGAGGGTCAGGTAATGTTTTATTGCATTTGGTTCTAGACTGGAAAAAGGGTTGTTTGCTTGGAAAAAAAAACGGATTATTCTTCTGTTATTCTTATTGAAAGGTATTTTAGGGTCTTACGGTGTTTTTTGATTAAATTTCTAGTTTGACTTTTTCCTTTCTTTTTTTCCCCTCCTCCATCCTGAGAATGAATTTGAGCTTTAACTCCACGAAGTGGTGCATTTCACAGATTGACATTGATTTCTTGAATTTTTTGACGTGTAGAACCCCACTGTACGGACTGTGTGTTATGAAGAGTACACTTTGCCCATATGAAACTGAATGGAAAGGAGTAAGGCAAAGCAAAGCCTGTCCAAGTGTTTTCTCTAAACACAAAATACATTAATTAGCTACCGCTTATGTGCACAAGGTGTGGATTCAGCTATTTTTGTTGGCAAAGTCAACTGCTCTGCCCTTGAATATAGAGGAGACCTGAAAATTTCCTCACTTAAGGAGTTCTAAAACAGTGAGAAATCCCTGAGAAGGGGAAGTAACATGCAGGATGTGACTTCAGACCAAACTGGATGAGTAATTATACAAGAAAGATATAAGAAGCAAGTGTTTAAAAAAAGGATTATCGGCAAGAAAGCTTATGTTGACGAGATCAGGAGGTATAGAGGACGTTTGTTGCAGAAATTAGAGACTAAGTGAGAGCTTCCAATGAAAACTGAGACTTCCAAAGAATATTAAAACAGCAGCAGAAGGTCATTTACATCTATAAATACAAAAAGAAGAACTGGAAAAAAATGAGGCTGTTATACAGTGATGATGGGATGGAACATAAGGAAAATCTTGTTACAGACTTAAAACTAACAGCTACTTCACTTTGATTTTCACTCACAGAGGACATTGACCTTAAAAGAAGCTAATGGGAATAGGGAAATAACCTCTTTCTTCCATGATTCTTAAGGCACTGTCTCATTAAAGGGCAGATGTAATAACAACTGCTTCTTGGTAGAGCTCTTAAATGAGCGGTGATACATTGATCAGTAAATAGGAAATACAATATCTATTTTAAAAGGGAGACATAGAATCTGGCAGCCATAGACCCTGTAACTTAACATCAATAGTCTGTAAAGTTACAGAACAAATTTTGAAGGAAAGAAACTTTAAAGTGTGGAGATAGACAGAAAATGGGATATAATGTAACAGGAAATTACTAAGGTAAAAAGTACTGGATGAACCAATATCTTTCTGTTACAAAGGGAATAATGTAAAATAGTCATGCTCCTGCAAAAAGCATTCTATGAAAATGGGGGCAAACATGAGAATTGTCAGGTAGGCATGAAACTAAATAAAGGGAAGATGGCAACAAATACTGATAGAAGGAGATATACCAAGCTGGAGAAACATAACTAATGGAGGAAAATACTGTCAGAGTACCCTGATGAAATTTTGCTGGTGAAGCAGCTATCGGTAATGTTATAAGTTCAGAGCAGGCTAAGAATATAACTGTGCAAATAAATTATTTTGAGGAATATAATAATAAACAGGACATAATGGAAAACTTGTGCATTGGTGACTAATAAAAATATTATGCTATAAGCAGAAACTCATCATTTGGAAATAGCCAAGAAGGAAAAAAGAGCAGAATTTTTATCCCAAGATGACTGTCAGTCATCATTTTGATATAGATGCAGAAAAAAAGCAAACGTGATCTTAAGATATGTCAGCAGAAGTATTTTACAGCAGAGATGGGGAAGTAATGTGAAAGGCAGCAGAAAACCTTCAACTGAAATTCTGAAAATTTGGCCATCTGTGTTCAAGAAAGATGAGATGAAAATGAGAAAGTGCAGAACAACACTTTTTAGGATGGTTAGGGGAATGGAGAGCCAATCATTAGATGGGTCTGAGACAGTGTCTTGTGTGGTCTAGCAAAACAAACACTAAGAGGGGTTATTGAAGGGCAAGGAAGAAAGCTTTTTAAGCTTTTAAAGTATTATATGTAAACCAACTATGAATACAGTGATGTTGGGGGCTGTGAGCATGAGGCAGCACATAAAATCCCAGAATATCTCTCCAGCCCTGTGCTGCAGTTTTGGCAGGTCCCAGTGCCTGTGTTTGAGTTGGACACAATGATAAATTGCCCAGATCTAACAAGAAAAATGCACAATTTGTGTATCTTTTGCTCTTTGTACAGTAAGTGTAATAGGAAAGAATTAAAGTTGAATTAGTTTGAATAAGCATGTTTGCTACGTATGTGCAGTTTAAGACCATACCCAAGACCCATAGTTAAAACCATACCCAAGCCCTGCTGCTCTCACAGGGTGACTGTGACTTCCACCTTCTAGGAGAGAGGAGGCCTCAGGACATAAAGTCAAGTTAAAACGGTATGAATTAGGTCTTCTCATTTTCAGTGTGCATGCAGAGAACAGGAGAGGCTTAGGAAAAAATAATTAGTAGAAAATGGATATGATGGCCACCTAACTGACTGTTCTTTCTCCAGTTTCTGTGATGCTGGGTTAGGTAACACTGTTAATGATAACACAGAGTTTCTAATAAGTTGTTTTGCACTTAGAACACAAAAGTGGGACATTTTTCATTGTGCCCTTTATGAGTTGTTAATAAGGCAGTACTTTCTCAAGAAAATAACTTCATGCCTGTTTTTATGTGCATGGATCAGTAAAGCCCTTTTCCAGTCTGCTAAAATCAATAAAAGTCTTTCTATATGTCTTAAATGAGCCCAGGAGCAAATCAAAACTCAAAATATATCCTGAGGTCATTTGTTTTCTAGTTTGGAGGTTGACATAGAGTAGAAATAAGAGATTTGGGGCAAGAGCCTGGTCACATTGGCTTACTACATTTTCCCGCAGCTAGCCTCTTAAAGTCAAGGAGATTATTCGTGAAGTAAGTTGTTATGCAGTATCTGTAGCAGAGTCTTAATGCTGCACAAGGGCTGCCTGTGTAAAACGGAATGAGGTTTCTAAATTGTTACAGCTCAAAATGACCAAATTTTACTTGTCAGTTCAATGACATTTGTGATAAAGAGAAAAATTTATTTTTGAAATGTGGACACTTTTCTGTTTAGATTAATGAAAATGATCAATGCCTGATAATATGCATGGATACATAGATAATAAGCAGAACTAGCAATGTGTAAAGAAAAAACTGGAATGAACAAATAATATTCATAATCATTTAAAGAATGGTTAAAACAGCTTAGACTGACTTTTCATTGGCATGCAAAAATACATCTTGTTTAGTTTATATTTTGTTTATTTTATCATTAAAATACTTTAGATAATGTAATGTTCTATAACTAAGATCAAAAGTGACAATATTTTATTTAGCTATTTATTTATTGGTTCCAGAATGAAACACATATGAAAACTGAGTCATACAGGCAGAAATGGAAATCACCAAAATAGCAAGTTTGGGAAGTGGAAGTGCTTAAATATGTGTTTACAGATTTTTTTTACTAGCTGAACTGTCTTTTTTTTTTCTTTCAGTTTGCTCCCAGTATTCTAGAGGAGTTTTTGCCATTTTTGGACTATATGATAAGAGATCAGTACATACCTTGACCTCATTCTGCAGCGCCTTGCACATCTCCCTCATCACACCAAGTTTCCCCACAGAGGGCGAGAGTCAGTTTGTGCTGCAGCTGCGACCATCTCTGCGGGGAGCCCTCCTGAGTTTGCTGGATCATTATGAGTGGAACCGCTTTGTCTTCCTTTATGACACAGATCGAGGTGAGTTGCAACCCAGCTTTCCTGTCTTTTTAGCTCAATTGACTTTTGCTCGAACTGTGCATTTTTCTAAGGTATTGAGAGTTTGGGGAGTAAAATTTTAGAAGGCCTTTGAGGTGAAATAGCTTCTACTGAGTAGCTCTGTGGCTGAAGGAAGAATTCTTTCCCTTGCAAATATTGGATATTGAATGAATGTATTATGTAATCGACCAGCCTACGCCACACTAGACTACTAAAACGTTTTAATTAGTGTTAGTAAAAGAAAGATGCAGTTCAGTAAACAGAATTTTAAAGTTCCATTCAGTTTCTGTTCAACTCACCTCATACCTGATTTCAGTGACAGTAGCACAAAAGTAGAGAGGACTATTCCATGGTTTCTGCATGCGCAGTGGTATAAACTGAGATGTGAGTGTGCCCCTTGGGGCTTCCATGCCGTGGAAGGTCAAGGTGAAAACAGGTTCATGCAACACAATTTCAGTTCAATGACAGCAGCCAGGCTGCAGCAGAGAAGGGGAAGTAGCAGGGGCAATACCTGCTACCTAGGGGGGATTCACCGGGCAGCACAGGAACGGAGGGGTGCGCAGCCTTCTCTATCCTCTCCTTTGTCTTTCTTCCGAAATTCTGCTGCTGCATTGGACTACATTAAAAACATTTATAAATGTGTACATTTGTACAATATGTATTGCCTTAGACAAAAGGTGACAGCTTCCATGAGCATTCTCCATTCTCCCACCACATCACAGAGCATCTCAGAGCCTTTTAAGTGGTAGAAAAGCACAAGTATATCAGTGTGCCTCACCACTTACTGCTGAATAGAGAAGTAAATTTTCAATTTCTCCACCTTCTGCATTTATTCTGCTGGCAAAGCCCTTTGCCTTTGTTTATGGAAGGGGATTGGGCCAACATGGCTGAGCTGCTATGAAATAGGCAAGATTTTTATTTTGATGGCTTGCTTGCAGGGGGAAACTGAGTGGCATAGCTGTAGTCAAATAATTATTTTATTACAGCTGTTTCAATATAGCTCCCCATGTGGACAGTCTATTCTGGAATTAAAGTGGCTTTATTCTGTATAATTACTCTTCCCTGGAAAGGGGGAATTATGCTGACCTAAATAAATCGGTATAATTATTTGATTATGGCTATAGAAGTCAATTTTCTCATATATACAAGCCCTAATTTTAGTGAGTTTTTAGCTTGATTTACTGCCCAAACACCTGAATTTAAATCAAAATGGATAATGCCCAAAAATGAAAGGGATTGGAATGTTCCATATTTGTGTTCTTTTCTTTTTTAAACAGACTGATTCTGGGAAGCATTTCTGAAAGCATATAGAAAGTATTAGATAACTGAAAAGAGAAAAATTTATCAAATTAAATTGTATTGTTACTCAAGACATATTAATGGGGAAATAGAAAACAAACACACATTTACAGATGTGATCCTACAAGTTCACAAAATTATCAAGAGAAGAAGTGCACAACGTGCTGTCAACTTTGAACTCATCAGTGTGTCTTTGATAAAGAAATGACATTTGTTTGCTGGATGCAGGGGGTGCTGCATTGGATAGTCTCTCAAAATCTGAAGACTAGATCTCATGACTGTTTAATGCAGGAGAAAATAAGATTTGATGTATCTTTAAGTATTAAGATGACTGCAATTCACTGAATTACATTGTTGAATAATTTTCTCTACCATTCCACAACTGAAGTTTTGAATGTGGAGCTATGATAAAAATAGGTAAACCTGAAGATGGAAGCAAATTCTGCTTTTACTTTCAGTGTTTAATATGGAAAAAAAAAAGTGTTGATGTTGAAGGAGTTATACAGTCTGTGTTGGTGAGACCAGAATTCAACCCTGTCCAGATTTTTGCCAAAACTTCTTCCTTTACATTCCTGACTTTTCCCTGTCTCTCTGAGCAGCCTCATCCAACTAAACTGAAGGAAGTGGAATCCCCTTGGCCTTTTGTTTTTGATACTGGGCTTGTGAGTTTATCTTTGAAGCTTAACCAGAATGCTATAAATACACCCCTGGGAGAGAAGGTAGGCAATAAGCACAAATTCCAGACACAGTAGCACTTTGGAACGAAGGTGGCATTTAGCAGCTATCAGTATTGTAAAAGGCAGAAGTCCTTGGCAGCAGTCAGTCTGACAGACTAAACTTAGGCAAATCTTCAACAGCAGTGGAAACACGCTGCTATGGACAAACTCCCTGCTGTTGCCAGACCTGCTTCCCCAGCCTGTCCGTCCTGCTTGCTTCTTGCTTCTGGTTCACGTGGCTCCATTGCTGCTCACTTGGAGGGGGCGAACAATCTAATCCTGGTGGCTGAGGCTTCTGCTATGTTATTAAAGCAGGTTTCTCCGCTGTGTCGCTCGCATCCCCACTTACCTCACTCTAGGTGTACATCAGGGAGTAGTCTTGGAGCTCACAAACTCCAGTGAGGTGATGGTTTCGGCCATTATGTTAAATTTCTTCTGGCATTTTGCCAAACTGGCAGTCTGGAAAATCACTGTCCTGTGACAGGATGTATATACTAGGAAGAATGGCTAAGCTACAAAATGTAATGTAACTAGCAGGGGACATAACAGGAATAGAGAACAGGTTTTGTGATGACATGAGACCTAAAAAAAAGATGCAGGAAAATGCAGCTCATTACCTAACAGGGAAGGTGAAGAAGTAATGAATGACACAGAAGAGAAGGCTAAAGCCTTCAAGGACCGTTTGTTTCAATACATCCTCCTTTCTCCTACCCCCTTCCACAAAAAAAAAAAAAAAAAAAAAAAGTTTTAATTGTGACCCGCTGCTTAATACAAGTAATATTAACAACAAGGTGCCAGGAACACAGACAGGACAGGGGAAGAGCAGACTGAAGAACATTCACCTAAGTTACATATATGCAAAGTATAGTAGGGAAGACCTCAGATGAAAGCCATGCCTTCTCGAGATATCCAGAGGAAAGGGAAGTCCAACAGAGGTGAAGTGCTCAGGTGATATTTGATATCACCTCTAAAGGGGAGATAAATGAAAGGAGCAAATGGGCAGACCAGAACCACATTTATTTTATATATGTTGTTTTATTGCAGTGGAGATGCATTTTTTTAAAAAACAAGTAGAGCAAAGTTTGTAATTGTAATAGGACGTGAAACTACTTTTTCTCTGTGTGCATGTGCAAATCACCACAGGCACAGGTGGGCCTACGGTGTGGTTTTGCTGGTTTAAGACAACAGTTTCTAGCATGGGGAAGTGAAAGTTGGAGCCTAAAACCACAGAAAAAGGCTGGAGGAGTCTGCATCCTGTGTGATGTGGGAGAAGCTGTTTAAGAGCCTTCTGCATGCAAGAGGGCCCTCTTCGTTTTCAGTGCTACATGCATTCCTGCTAAGGGCTGCAATAACAGAAGTTGCTAGTAGGTCTGCAGTGATTATCCGGAGCTGACAGAGCTGCCGCGGAGAGCAGTCGGAGGGGCTGAGGAGCAGCCAGGGAGACCAAGGCACATGGCAGCCGGCAAGCTGCAAGCCGCTTTTGCAAAAGTTCAGCAGCCGTTTGAATCCGACCCTGCTACCCAGCAAGACTTGACAGTCCCTGACTGTGACTAAAGAGCTATAGCAGGAGGGGGAGAGCTACCAGCTGGCCTGGCAGTTGGCTCACCAGAGGCAAGGACTGTAAAATAGTTATAGTTCTACTCTAGAAATTAGGCATCGTGTGCTAGCCTGTTTACGTACCTTGCTGGTGCTTTTTTTTTTTCTTTGCTCCTTTTAATTGCACACTGTTTGTTAAACCAACTCATTCATGGTTGCAAGTGAGGAAAATCAGCTCACTGAGCACAAGATAAATTTAATTTTCCCAGATTTCTGGAGAGTGTTTTTATAGCAGCCCCGTTAAAATTGAACACATTTTATTTTATGCCAATCTAAACCTGGCAGAAGAGTTACACACATCCTGATGGCCTGTCTGAATTAATTCAACACTACTTAGAGGTAGCAGACTCCAAATTTTTATCTTTGAGGACTGTGGAGTATAGGTGAGGTCTCAGATGTCTGGAGAAAGCAAAGAAAGAGATGGAAAATGTATAGCCTGACTCTTATTTTGAGGGAGATTTTGGAATTGTTTTTTAATAATCAGTTTATCAGGCTAATCTAATTTTCTCCTTTGACAGAGTAGTTGGTCCAGAAACAGTAGGAGTAGCAGTAGGTATGGTGTAGCTACTCTTACTAAGTCTTGTGGTATAACCTTATGCCTGTTATTCTCCCAGCAAAACTAGAAAATAAAGATGAAGCTATGGCATGGTGCCTGGAAAATTAGAAACCATAGTCCCCAAACTGGTATCAGTGACTCATTTTAAAACAAAGGGAAGGTGTCAGGTGAGGTGCAAGAGATTTTTGCAAGAGTCTTTGCTCTGATCTAATCAACTTCTAATATTAAGTTGGATGATGGAACAGAGAATGCCTTTTTGTAGGTGCCTAGTCTGGGTGAGGTAACTAGAGTGATGCAGGACAGGTTCAGAGTTCAAAGTCATCTTGCTAAATAAATAGATCAAGAAGGTGAAATGTGATAAAGGTGGTGCAAAGGACTTAGGAAGGAAGAATGAAAGGTACAATACAAGGTGCAGAATAACCAGCTAGGCATTAGTATCATGGGAACAGTTTCAAGAGTTGTAGTGAGCCATAAAATTAATGTAAGTCAAGAATGCCATGCTGTTCCAAGAAAGCAAATGTTATTTTGAGATTTAGGAAAAACGATGTTGCATGTGAGAAATGAAATCTGGATATTACTCTCTACCAGCTGGTGCTGGAGAGCTTCAGCTGGAGTGCTGTGTCATATGTTGGGAATCACACTTTTAGAGAAAAGATCAAAAATCTCTGCTGAGGAAGGGTAATGGAATCATGTGTTTAAGGCATACAGAGGACATGAGGTTGGCAGCACTGTGTCCCACCAATTTTTCCATGTAATATGAAACCACTCGCTATCATTCATATCTAGGTCAAAGACCTTTGCCATGAGTGTGCCACAGTCTGTCACTGGAGGACAGAATGGCACTGTGGTCATTGACTACCACATACAGATATTACATATATAAATTTCAAGAGTCCAGAGGAGAGGAGGAATGTGAAAATAAATAAATAAATAAATAAATAAATAAAAAGCCTAAAGAATTGAGGTTGTTTATTCTAGGACAGAAGGTCTGTTGAGGAGCAAAAAAAATTCTTCTTTGTGCCCACTGAGATTAAGGCAAGAATTACAATTATTTTTCAGGAAGGCATATTTAAGGTAGTTATTAGGAAAAATGTTTGTAGAAGGTTACATAAGCACCAGAATAAGCTGTTGAGGAGATTGTGGGAATTCTTGCCACTGACGGTTTTAAAGAAGGGGTTAGAAAATATTTGCAATGGTGAACTGCTTTGCTACATCCTGCCTCAGATGATCTCTTAGGATTTGTATTTATGTAATTTTCTGTAGGAAAATGGGAATGGCTTCTTCACAGTACTTGTGACACTGAAAAGACAGCTTAATTTGTTACTATGTAGCAACTTTCAGTAATATATCATTGCTATTCAATAATATATATATAGCCTTTGTAAAATATTTAGTATGTTCTATTATTCAAAAATCAGATCAAAAACATCCTAAGTGGCATAGTTAAAAACACTGTGAAATCAAATTGAAGGACTGTAGTTATAATATGGCACGCAAACAACAAGTTGAGTTATTGTTAGCTGGGAATTCAGGAACTGCAAGAATTGGCCCTACATCAGACTTTACTTGATATTTTTACTGCAATTCTGAACAAGTTTGTAGATATCTTAATAATGAAAATCAGAATTAATGGCACAGAAAATTGGAAAGTCTGTATCCAATAGTTAGCTCCAGCCAAAGAGCTAGACATACTGAAGTCAGTACCAATTTGGAAATACACCCTGCGTATTTATCTGCATAAAAATACTGAAGCAAAGCTCTTATTAATGAAATGGTTAAAAAGACCAAGTGTTGCTAATAAGTAGCAAATTTAAGATGAACTTATAACATAGTACTGCCAAAAAACATATTGCCACTAATTGCTGTTTAATTACTAATTCTGTTCTTCATAACACAGTTATAGCCCTCTTCCTCTCTTAGTCTTACACTCTTACTTTAAACTTCTAGGATGTCACAGGCTATTTCAGACAAGTTTGAGAAACAACAGTAATGTGCTTGTTCATCGGAAGGAGTAGATTAGGGATCTGATATTGTTCAATTCCAGTGGTCCACTTAGTTTTGTGCCCTTTCTGTCAAGATTGTTTGACCTTTGGCAAAATGTCCAGGAACAAAGGAGAAACAGAAGTTCATGACTGTGTCCACTGTCTAAAAATAAAAGGTTACCTGCAATGTGCAAGTATCTACCACACTTTTGTGAACCAAAGATTAGAGCTGTCATGTTACAGAATATCAAAATGATGTATTCCAGAAAAAAATCAGCACACAATACCTGATCTGGCAGTGGTTGTTAGACTACTGAAACATCTGTTCTGCAGGTTTAAACTTGTCAGTATCATGTGCCTTTACAATTGCTGCAGTAAAGATCATTAGTGTTTTTAACACCTCAGCTGTTACCGATTTCCAAGTAGTTCAACCAAATCATGTCCAATGGTGAAGCTGGTTTGGAGGTTTCAATAGCCCTAATTACATCCCAGTGATAAGAAAACATTTATGCTTCAGGTGATCAGAAAAAAAAATCCTCACCAGATTTTATAAAAAACCCTGTCTTCAGCAACTCTCTACAAGGGCAATGGGTCATGTCATACATATTGGGATCCAAGTACCTCTTGTGTTTGTTGCTTACCAAAGCCATGTTGTGATTTTGTGCAGGCCAATCTGAATGGATACACAGAATGTAGAGAAAAAGTGGTTTATCAAATATCAGTCAGTGTAGCAATCTACAGTAAGCTTGACAGCCCCCTTAATATGATCTACTGATAGCTATGCTCAGCAACAGTGAATGCCATACGTTTTTAATGGAATGGACCAATGTGCTTCATCCATTGCTAACTGGTTTGCAGAGGATTTTGTTTTACACCAGCAACGTGCCAGCTTGTCCTCATCTTCACAGCAGCTGATTACAGCTTGAAAATATAGGTACAAAATGTGCACTTGAAACTAAGATGCATCTGGATCCTACCAGCAGCATCAGCATTGATATTGTGGCTTTCCATCTTGCATTTGTCTTATGACTAAAAAGGAGCAATAATGACAAAACAATATAGCCATCTAGTAATGAACTCAGAATTCACTACATATGAAAATCTTCCAAGGTCTTTCAAACTGCCTCATTAAATAAAAGGACTCTTCTTGTTTTTTAAAGCTCTTGAACATTAGGCAAAGGTGGAGATTAATGAAAAATATAGGTATAGGAATCAAAAGCTGATCATCGTGAAGTGTACAGATGAGTCCCCTGACTGTGCCATCAATGTAAGATGTGGATCAAACTAAGCTACATCAGAACTCCTATGGGTGCTGTGATCACCTAGCTAAACACTCACAGTATGCAGTGCAGCCTAATATGCAGGTGTGATAGAAATATATCAATCAGGAAACATTTAATAAAATGTTACCCATTATATTCATCATCTCAAGAATTTGCTTTCCTTCATTCTGGGTCAGTGGAAGCCATGGAGAAGACAAGAGAGTCATATGGTAATTTTCAAGTTACCATACCGGTAAAGAAAGCAACTTCATCCTGCATAATGATTTTTTGTGACATTGTTTCAGAAGCATTAGCCTATTTGCTAGGTTCTGTTCTCAGTTGCATTCATCTCAGGTTTGCACACATGTAATTGATGAGTATGGCTGTTGCTTCTACATGCTTTTATATTCCAACATCCTAATTTAAATAAATAACATTTCTACTTCCAGTGACCAGCTCTAATAATTTCAGAGCAATTGCATTTAGAGAGCCTGGCAAAAACAGTTAATTTGTTGTTACCTGCACATGTAACACATTTGCTTAAATAGAAACATGATTTTTTGCTGTTTGTCACGCACAAATGCTGTATTTACTTGAAAACAGAACAGTATGCTCTATAATTTTGAGTAGCTGTTTCCATTTATTTCAGGGCTTTTCCCACAAGGAACCTACACTGCAGTAAGATAGGAAGTGATTTTATAGTGCAGTGGTTGTTCTGAAATAACTCCTGTACTGAAACTTTTACTCTGGATTCCCTACACAGGAAAGTTAACTTCAGTTGCTCTTATGACTTAGGAGCAGCAACTCTGGGCACATTTCACACCAGTAATTTTAATCAATTGTGCCATGTAGATCAGCCATAATAGAAGCTCTGCATCCTGTATGTGTAGGGCCTGTATGCTATAAAAATGAACTTTCTGATTATTTGATCCCAAATAATTTATATTTATATACCAATTTGACTTTATATACCAATATGACTTATACTCACCTTTTCAGTAGATTAAATAAATTCCTTCCACAGAAGAAAGTTTTAAGTAGAAATTTGTGTTGTGATTTACCTATTATTTAGCTTTCTTATTAATCTTTAGGACAGACTCTGCTCTTTGTTACATGGGTGTATATCTATCTGTGGTATCACCATTGACAAAAACTTCAAAAAAAAATAGGAGTAAGAAAACTGTCTCCAGTGAAGGTACCGTGGCAGACTTAGACCAGCATAAGTAAGAACATCTTTTCTAAGTGTGAGCCTATCCTATGTTATCACTAAGCATTGGTCAATAATAAAACTACAGACAAGTTGATAGATACAACACCCAGCAGTGCAGACCTCCAAAGAAGGCCTTGAAAAGAGTCAAACGAGGAAGCCAGCCACACATCCAAATGCTTATGCTTTAGAAATTTGTTTCAGTGTGGACATCTGAGTTCTGCAGCTGCTGTACATAGCCTTTTATATGGCCACAGGTGTTGGCTTCAGTACTGGAGCAGAGAGTGGCAGCAAACAAAGGGGAGTATAGTAGATGCTGCCAGAGCAGACATAGTGCCAATTTAATACTGAATGTAAAACAAATACTTGTGCCAATTTGTTTCTAAATGCATTTTTAGTCAGAAAAAATTAGCTTGTCTTTTGAGAGCGTTATCTGTGTGTGGATGAATGTTCCAAGTTGTAATACAGTATAAAGCAGGCTTTTTAAAAAATCAGCAGAAGTAAACAAAACATATAAGACTTACAGATATCAAAACCTACTATTCTATTGTTTATGCTCTTATTGCTTAAAAATTTTTCAAAATATATGAGACTAATTTAGTTCTTCATGGTCTCACCTTGACATATTTTGTGAGACAAATTTATCCAGACATAGTAACAATAACTTCTCTTGAGCTGCAGCAGGAACTGAAGTTAATTCATTTTTTAGAGAATATTGTGAAGTAAATCTGAGTGTTTATATCAAAGAGGGTTTCTAAAGTTAGAAATTTTTGATTCAACTGATTGAAGTGTCATGTTATCACCTACTCAATAATCTATAATTGTAAGACATAATATTTCCTGGTTTTAGCAATAATATGTATTCCAATGTATTCAGGTTTTTGTAGTTTTAAGATGAAAACATTTCACCTGTAAATAGAAGTGTATTTTAGGCATTTCACTAATTAGAGTTGAATCCTATTTACATATATATTTATACAAATAATTTGTCTTTGGTCTGTTCCAAAAGGAGAGGTTGAAGTGTAGAGATCCTTCTAAAATGATTGACTACTTATCACCGTATTACAGATGCTATTTCTGCTTCTGTACAGGGAATTTGCTTCACTAATATTTACTGATAATAGCATTAACAGCTGCTTCTGCTACAGAAATTGCAGGGAATGTTTGAGGTGTTTAGCATTTTGCAATTGAAAAGAGAGTTACCAAAGGGTCCTTCAGTTGTAAAGGCTCAAAATCCCTCATTTGTAGCACTACCTTGGTGGGTTTTAATATTAATGCACACCTGGACACTGCAGGAAGATTTCCTGTGGGCAAATGACATACATTTTCTTCCAGTTTGATTTTGACTGTGAATGGCAAGCAGAGCATTCACGGAAGTTTTGAAGATCTGAGCATAATAAATGACTAAAGTGTCACCAAAGAGAAAAGTTGTGAATGCAAAACAGAGGTTCCTAATCTAGATCCCTGGAACATTTTATGTTATGCATTTTATGTTATTCATTTATGTTAACCCATCACTTGGTGAAAAGAAGGAAACTCTTCTGGGAGTAAGGACTTATATCCTAGATCTTCCCTCTCCTAACAGAGATCCCTAATCCGCCTGGGGGAATTGTTACTCTGGAATGGCCCCATACAGACATTCTTATTTCACAAAAGATATATCAGAGCTCATTTTCCTCCTTAGAGAGTTCAGAAGAAGAAAACTAAATAAAAAATAGCCAGCAAAAAAGTACACATTACAAAAACTGGACAGTAATAAACAAGGCTTGAATGTGTGAAGATAAGAATCAGCATTTTTAAGTGAGCTTGTTCAATGGAGTTCTTTATAACAGAGAAATGTATTTGTAGATTCTTGTTATGAAATAGTTTGATTCGTGCTAATGAAATCAAGTGGAAAAGAAGCAGTTTACTTGATAAGAAAGTCTTAAAAACAGAGCATTAAGATATTTGTGTATTCAAATATATTCTTCCTGTTAAAAACAAAGTACTGCCTTTTATTTAATGGGATAAGGGCAGTTTCAAATAGGTTTAATGTATGATTCCTTGAATTATATGAAATACTCCCAAGAAAATTTAATTATTGCTAATTATATAATAGAACTCTAATTATATAACAGAACTATCAATATACATTAATATAAGCTATTATATTAAAAATGTTGTTTTGTAATATAGTCATTCGTAATTACAATCCAGAAATAATGATGTGTGGAAAATATTGGATGTACTGAACAGGTCTGTCATGTTTTCTCTGAACAACTCTCTAGTAACTGAAGGTAATTGCCAGACTGACCAATAAAAGCATCATCACCAAAAAGCAAAAAAAATTTCAGTAGTTATGATAAAACTAGACACATTTATATGTACTCCTGTTACTTCAAGTCAAAACTGTGGATATCTTCAACCACGTCGTAGTCAAATTCATAGCACAAGCTAGTTTAGTTTGCAACTTCAATAGACAGTTCCATTTGATAATTCAGCTTATTGAAAGATTTTTATATGGCTAAAGCTAGGTGAGCTAAATCCCAGCATTAATGGATGGGTGTCACACAAAAGGGTATTCTTACTTTTCTTTTAAATGTCTGTGTGCTAATTCTGCAGCTTGTGCCCGTGTATAAGTGATAGATTTCTGCACTTCAAATGCTCACATGTTTTTCGGCTAACCTTTTTAGGTGTTGCTGTTGTTGGAAATGACCATTTGTCAAAACTCAAATGTTTTCCGGGATGTATGAATTTAGACAAAATACTTGAATAAAAGGAGAGAGTTTTTAATCTAAAAGGAAGAGAAAGAAGCACCTAAACATTTGCAAAATAGTCCTACTTCACTGAGCTTACATTGTAAACAGAGTTTACACTTTGTTCTGTAAAGTAGGTCATGAACCTGACCCTCACACAAAAGTAACTATCCTAATCACAGACCTATCAATTATTCTTGGGTGGGTTCCTTTTGTGTGTTTGCTGGTATGGTTGGTTTCTATATATGTTTGTATATGCATATTCATAAATATATATGTATGTATGTATATGTGTAATAATAATTATATCTCCTGGCTTATCTGGATGCAAAACAGTTAAAATCGTTTAAATTTCAAAAATCTACATGTCTTAGAAGTTCAGACCATATGGCTGAAAATTCTTCCAGCAGTAATTTTAGAAGATTTTCTTTTTTTCTTTTGTCTAATTTGTATTTCTACTCTCCTTAAACATTACTTAAAAAAACAAACCTATTTTACAGCATTTGAAGAGCATGTCTCAGCATCTTCAACATTTTATTTTGAAACTTACTCAAAACAGAAAATTCATCTAAACTGGTGCTTTCCCACCAAAAGGATTTTGATGTTTATTTTTCAAAGAAATAAAGTTTCAGGAAAGAATTCCCAGCTAACAGTTGTTTTCCTGAAAAGAGAATATCTTTCCTCTGAAGTCCTTTGTTAAAAATGTTTTTAAAACGTGTGTACTTGTATACATCTTTTAAGTTATGCCTTTCACTAGATTGATTTCATATCAAATTTCTCCTGTGCCTCAAAACAAGAGTGCTGACAGGCATTTCCTAATTCTGCTACATGCTGTTGGTCTTGAAGCAGAATGAAAATCCATGGCTGGGGTTCTGCAGAGAGTCAGGGATGATGTTCATAGTGTTCCTTTCTGCACAGGACTTCTTTTAGTCTATGAAATATCCCCAGAACACCTCCTCTTGATACACCCTTTTCAGTCTAAAACTGATATTTTCCTCTTGTAAGAAGACAAACTTCCTTGTTCCTCTGTATCCTGATGTCCTGTTATGGTTTCCTAATCTCATGTATGCATCATGCATACTGCATCAACTTCATCTTTTATAACTTCATAAACTCTCTTTGTCAGGGCCTCCCAAAACTCTGGTTATCTATTTTGTTGCTCATGTTTCCACTGCTGCAGGAAGGCTTAATTACCTTCAACTGTGTTGTCTCATGAATCACCTCAGGAACTACTATTGCATTGGTCTTCATATTTTAAACAGTTTTCACATATTTGTCCAGATTTACTCGCCTGATTCTGCATTTTTTTGATCACTTACCATTGGCTTTCTTTTCTACGGCTTATTCTATTCCTTATCCCACATTTTCCTCATCTTCCAGCATGTTCTAGTAAGGCTGATTCATTTTCAGCCCTCACACACTACTTGAGAATCCCAGAGCATCCTATTTGATTTTGTTTTTATTTTTAATCTTCACGATTATGACAGATTACGATTTTTAGCTTGAAAGGATTTTCAAAACCATACAATGTGAGTCTTAAAATTATTCTAAGTCTGTGGCTTCCATGGAGGAAGAGTGCAGTTTTGTTTCCAGAGTGAACAAGTAATCATCAGTATATTTTAAATGTATTAGCATTCCAGTTTGAATGAAATGAAAGACATGAAAAAGAAAACAAAACAGATATTGATTTCTTGTTAATCAATTTAGAAAAAGATAGAATTGGGGGTTTGATTTACTTCTTTTATTGCTACTAAAAATAACTCTGTTCTTTGTGTTTATGTATCACCAAATAGCCAAATAAAGACGTTTGTCAAGTGCATCATCTTCTGTCCTCAAATGCACTTCCAGGCTACCAGACAAGAGTAATAATAGGAAATACATAGAGGTGCAGTATTTAGTCTGCCCTAAGAACTGAATTCACAAGTAGTCTAAATACCAAATTACATAATTTCTCCTCTCGCAAGCCAGGCCCATTCAGGATGACCAGCACACAGCTGCTAAACTGGGCGTTATCCAATCAGACACAGTCAGAATTGTCCCTTTTCATTTGGGCAATTCTGAATTCCTTTAACAGGAAATGGAACACAAGCAGAAAAGTTTTAAAAACATCCCAGACATGAATCAACAAAAACCCTGAACATCTGCTCATCAAAGAACATCAGAAAACAGTGTATTTTATTTACACTACTCTTCTTGATGTACTTAGAATGCCTAATAAGATTAGAGATCACTGGAAAATATTGCTGGTGTAATGTGGCTGTTTGACTTTCCAGATTACTGGTGTAATCTAACTAAAATATCTGAAATGCAATGACTCAAATCATAGCTTCTGCAATTTTATTAACTTAAGTATTTTAGTATAAAATGCTGTGATTTTATAAAATCCAAAAGAACAATTCCAGTCCACACCAAATCCAGGCTGGCCAAAAAAGGTACAATATTTCAGTCAATATTTTAATTTCTTTTGAAAATAAAATATTCCTAGCAAATGTGAAACCAGGATAGTAGAAACTGCGGTTAATGTAAGTGAATTCAGCAGAAAGAGTGAAGAACACTTTCAGTTTTAAAGAAATGCGGGGTCGAATCCTAAATTTGAGCAGATCAGCACAACCTGCCGACCAGGTTCTGCACTGGGTGGGAATCAGGCCACTGATTTAAAAGTCTAACATTGTATAGTTTTTATGATCCACCAGACAAATCTCACAATCTGTTCTCATTTAGGATTTATTCATCCACATATCCTTGTGAGAAGTCTTATTACCAAGGCAGGTCTAAATTCAGCTGTTAGTTTAATTGCTTGTTCAGAAAAAAGAGCTCAGATAGTTACCCTTCTTGACAGCATCTGAAGTTTTTTAGAGCTATGTTCAAGCTATCACACAGGGAAGTGTTTAGCCCAGAGATGGATATGGAGGTATCTCAGCTATTTTAGCTATTTCTCGGAGAAGTTCACCACCGCTCCTGTTGGCTTACAAATACTGTCCACAGTACTTTGTGACCTTGTCCTCACAGACTTGCTAGCCCTTCTCTCTGCATACCAGAAAGGAAACAAAAGCTTCTTTCAGAGTAGTGAAATGTGTTGTGGAGGTTGGGGAGTGTTTTAATTTTACTTTCCCATTGAGTCTTGTCGTTTTTAGGCTTTGTGAACTGTGTCTATCACCTTAGCATCAAAACACTGCATAGTGTTTCCTCTGAGGCTTTTTAATTTATGATCATAGGAAAGCATCTTCCTCAGCAATCAGTGCTTTTCAAGGAAGCCAATGTAGCACCCTGGTCACTCTTTAAAAGTCAACTTGAAGATTGTGCAATTTTCTCAGTAAATTCCAGAAGAAGCAACACTGTGACAGTGTTGGTTCGGAGGAAGAGGACAACAGCATTGATGAATGACTAGAGCAGCTGTAAGTCACATAAGGGGTAATTATTTTTTGCAAGTGAGGAAAGGAATTTTATTCTGCATGTTTGCTGTGTAGATACAAAATATTGCTGTCAATGCCAAAAAGGATAAACACCTGCTAAAAGAACTGTGGAGAGGATTATCTCCCTTTCTTACACATGCACTTATGAAATACGCACTACACGCTGGACCAGCTCCAGTTTTTTCCTCTTTCTCTCAGCATATTTCTAGCCATTGAATCAATTGTTCATCCTCTCTGCCTGACTTGTGAAAAAGACATCTGCTATAGAGAGAGGCCAAATATCAACATATGACATGCTTCAGTTACCTTGTGCCAACCTGCTAGGACAGAACGTGTGTTTGTTTTTTAACCAATCTGTGTTTGAGTAGTGTTGTGTTGTTTTGTCATTCAGACAGGAGACCCATACTCTCACCTGCCCCTTATCCCTACTCACCAGGTTGGAAAGAGCTACTTGCTCATTTCTCTCCACCTGTGCAGCTGTAACGACACTCTGCCAGCAATGCTCCCTTGCCAGTTTTTAAACATCCTGCCAAGTAGAGAGAATTAATAGCAAGATCTGAATCATCTCTAAAGTAACCCTAATGCCCCTATGTCCTATTCCCTCAGTATTACGTCATTTTTTTCTGCTCCTGTCCGGGTTAGTAAAAAGGATCTCACACACACAACTGAGAAGTGTGTCAGGGCAGACTGCACCATTTATTCAGCCTGCCCTTTTGCCTTTGTGGCTCTAAACATTTAAAATCCTTTAGGCCAGATTTTCCAATCCATGTCATGCTGCTGGGCTGGTGCAAAGAGGATGGATTCCAGCCAAAGTTGGCAAGTGGCCATGAAATTCCCATCCTGCCGGTGCAGGCAGTTGGGAAAGACTGGCATGGCTCTGGACCTCGCTGTCCCCACACCATGTCATGTGCAGGGCAGGCCAACCCCAGCCCCAAGGCACCGGCCACCCCGTGAGGTCAGTCTGAGCCGGCAGGACGCCACCTCAGTGCCTGTGCGCACCGGGGGCACGTGGGGAGGTAGCTGCCATTGCTTCCTCTGAGGACATCTGCACTTAGAGCAGAGATCTGATTTTTAAACTGGAAAACAGAAGAATTAAAACAATTAATTGCTTTGAGGATAGGTTAAACCAGCAGGGAGAAACTGCTAAAACTGAATCATATCTGATAATGTTTGAAATATATCTGAGAACTGTAACTTCAGCACCAGCTTCCCAGTATAGTGTGGGTTTACTTATTTGATGCTCTTTTTTCATTTTGTTTCATATCTTTTTGTACCATTTCTAAGTAGAATCAAAGGTCTGAAAGCATCAGAGTGAACTGTCAGAAGTAAACAGTGGAAGATGCTTTGTGATGGCCATGCTCAGTTAGCACCAAATCTCCAAGAAGCACTGCCAAGCATTCCTTTTAGGTTTACAAAAGACACTTTCAATGAGAAAACAAGGCCCTTAGTCTCCATGATGTTGTGCAGAGAAAGGGCAAACGAGAGCATCCTGCTCCGGTTATCTGTAGGTCTTGTTTCTGCTCCTAGCACCTTTCATTTCTATTCCTGCTGCTCGTAACTTTCTTGGGCTTGGGTGTCATGATTTCCTTCCCCAGGGCTGTGGGAAATGTCTAGACAGCCTCAAGTGTAACCTTGAGCTTTTCCTCTCCTTTCCATCTCCTTTTCTTCTCCGCCATACAAATCCATCATAGCTTACACTTTGTATTTGGATGGCATCCTTGCTTATCTCCAGCTGTACCCCTCTCTGCAGGTCTGGGATTCACCTGGGCGCAAAGACTTCAGAGCAGCAGTTCTGCAGTTCCCTGTCTCTGATTCTGCAGCCACATCCTCTGTCTACCATTGGGAAAGAAAGACAGCAAACCTGTTTATAGAAATGTAAACGTGCTGTAATATACCTACTTCTCGGTGGTTACACATTGACCTTGTCCTGCCCTGTGGATGTATATATATATATATATCACATCACATGTGAGATGTGATATATATATCACATGTGGGATGTATATATATCACATCACATCGCCTTTGCCCACAGGTATATCCACTACTTTTATTAATAAGGGTCCACAGCGGTCCACAGTGATGATATCAGAGTGGTCTGTGGTAGTGAACAGATTTCAGTGGTGCTTAGAGCACTGATGGGAAACAGCGTGAGAGAAGGAAGACAGGTTTCAGGTGAAGTAATGTATGCCTTTTTTGTTCCAACGAAAAAAGGTTGCTCAGCTCGATGCACCAGTCGAAAGAATTTTCTGATCTTTTTCAAGGCCATCTTCCATTTGCTCCACTGTGTCTGTTCACACATTAAAAGGTGACAAATTAGTATGTATCAAAAAGTTACCTGGTACTAGCCCCTAGATTTCTTTTGGTTCTCTACTCATTTTGTAGTAAAGAGGCAGTCTGTGAAGGCCTAAAAGTGATCAGACTTTAAAAGAAAAATCCAACCCCTGGCAAAGACTGAAAATATAAAATATGGCCTACTTAGAAAAGAATCCTATTAGATGAATTTACACATGGCTCCCTGAGATCAAACTGTCCAATATGAAGAATAGGACCTGAAGCCTTTTGCTGTTTAATGGTGTCAGCTATGTTTTTCAGGTTACTTTTCCTTTCTCCCTTCAGATTTTGGTGTGCTATAAAAAATGCAAAATGCAGTCTGATCCGTATAGAACTTACAGTTTTAAATATCATTGTTCTCAACCACTAAATTTGCTACATTACAATTTGATAAACAGTATTGCTGTAAACAAGAAAAAAAGCCTTAAATCTTGATTTGCCAAAACTAGTTATATGACATGGCACAATAGGCCTCCTCAGAGGCTATTCTGAGGTCTGAAACAGTCAGTTCTCATATGCAGCACAAAACATTCTATTTTCCTGCAGTCAAAACCATTTTTTCCTGGCTTCAAACTGCTGCATCTCACCCCATGGTGCAAAACCATGTGACTTTATTGCAAGGCTAACAGTATTGAGCGTTTTTGTCTTGAGCCTCATGCTTCAAGAGTCAGGTGTTTTTGTGAAGTTCTCAGCACTTCTTTCTTTCTGAAAAGAAAAGGCATAAAAGGAAATTTCTGTGTCCCTTGGGTGCAGAAAAGAGTTTGTGACACCAGTACATTTAGATGGCTCAGAAACCAGGGGATAAACCAAAACAAACACAAGCATATATATCTATCTTTAAAACTGTTTTCCATATTAGTCTTGTGTTGTGTTTTTTTTTTTTTAACTTCGAGCAATGATTTGGAAAGTTGAAGCTTGATCAAACAAAATAGTAGAACCAAATGAAACACAGAGGGAGAGAGAAAGAGATTGCTTTGTGAAGCTGCTTTTGATCTTGAGATATGTTTGGAAATATTCCTCTATTACAACTATTGCAAAAGTCTTATGAACATGTTTTGTTTGTTTTTTTTCAGTTGGTTGTTTTAAAGCAAAATGTTTATCAAGGTCTTATAAAAAATCCTGCAAAAGATGCTATGAAATCCATGATTGCTTATGGCTTGGTTTGTTAGGACCATCCCCTGCTCCCTTGTCCTCCACTTCATTTCCCCTTGTAAGACAATAATGTTCCTCTAAATGGGAGATGTATTTGCCAGAATCCTGTTACCTGATTTAGATAGCTGTCACGATTCTCATAGTCTGGGCAGAAGAAAACACAAGAAGGAAACACCCTTGTTAACCATGTAATTTGCTTGCTGCATTCACAGCAAGAAATACTTAAAGGGTCGCCCTCTGGCAAAATGTGGCTAGATATTTTCTACATAAAGTGCCAGTGGCAGTATTTCTGAGTATTGAGCAAGCACCTTTCTCTCCAGCACCCCCACTCTACTCATAAGGAGAGGATATTACTGTCTTGGGCAGACTGAGTTTTTATTGGTTATGAGCAATACTGGTACAGTATCACAAATTAGAAGAGCTTATGTTCTAGGTAATAAACTAAGGATTTCAATTCAGCATTGTCATTTCCTGTGTTCTTTATATGAGAGGTTATGGGGAGATTTTTAAAAAGAAAAAAAAATATATTTTTTAAATTTATAGTAATAAATATGTTCTAGCCATAGCAATAAAATTTCCCTATGCGGTAGCTTTTAAAAAATGGTTGTGAATAACTGTGTAAGTGGGCTAGATTCCCAGCTGTCATCAAAAGCAACAAAAGAGTCATTTATGTATTTATCCTCTCAAGGCCAGTTCCCAAGACTCCCTTCTGACATGACTATTGTGCCAGGAGCTTGCAGCTTTTGCTAACCTTAAGGTAGGGAATCCCCGTCAAGGGACGTCTGGTTTCAAGGACCTAGAATGCAGCCCAGGGATTTTTTTCACTTAGAGTTAAAAAACTTTGTGTGTGCGCATGTGTGAGTGTGTGTTTTGGACTTGACTTTGCCCTGTTTTTGCAAACAGAAATACTCTGTAGAATTTCACCTCAGGTTAGGTAGTTTGTTTTGGCTGACTCGAGTTCAGAACACCTCTCTTTTCCTCAAGTTTCCTGTGTTTTAGTCTCCATAGACTGGAACAGTCATTATGTCTTTTAAAATGAGTGCAAAGGGAAGGTAAAATACTATTGGTCTGGATTAAAATGTTTACACCAGTTTTGCATTCAATTGTCATAATCGTTCATGAAAAGACAAGGCCTTATAATTCCTCATTCTTCAACCCATCAAGATTTACAGTACAACTGAGTAATTGACTTTGTTGGCCGTGGATGTTTTGTTGGTTTTGTTGGATATTACCTCTTAAAACAATAAAATCTTAGTATCATCTAAACAGAAGTGAATATCTGCTTTTTACCTCTCCTTTCTCTGCATGGATATTACACGTGAAAATATATTAATTTAGTTTGGCCTTACTTTGAATCTTACATATATTTGAATTTTCAAATAGCATATTTGAAATGAAAATAATGTATTAAAGATCTCTAGTGGGACCTAATGGATTTATAAAAATAGAAAACTTCAAGTACTAACTCTTAAATATTTATGGTGAATTTTCCTACCCGTGTTATTATTTTTTGTAGCATAATCTTTCTGTCATAGGATTAGGTTTGGTCTGCCTTGGATTTATGTGAAAGGAAATTCAAAGCAGCTCATCTCAATCAAGATAATACCAGATATACAAAGAGTTAGTATTAACACTTCAAGCTTCGAAGTTTTTAAATGAGTAACTAATTTATGTGCATGTCTTGTGGTTCTGAATTAAAAGGACCATTTTGTGCTGAAAATTAAATCCTAGCTGAATTGGTTTTATTTAATAAAATAAGGGAAACAAGGCTTTTAAAACACTTCATGTTTCATAGATACACTATAGAGTGCACCCAGTAGTGGCTATTCCTTCAGTCCAATTCTACTTTTATTGAGAATGATGTAAATCAGGAGTAACTCCAGTGAAGGCCATGGAGCTACCTGGTGTAAAATGAGAACAGAATGAGAAATTTATTGTCACAGCTGTGGAGCAAATATGTAGCACTGATGGATTATTTCTTTATGGACTATGTCATAGCTTGAATGAAGAAAAAATAGTGGTGGCCTATATGCAATTGATTTTTATTCCATTCTGAATGCAGGTAGAGCCATTGTTTGCCACTGCTCTTATGCAGAGAAACAACTGGAAAAGTACAAAGAAATTGTACTGGATGTGAAGATCTTTTGCAAAGATATTTTCAGTTTATTGATTGGAACACAGCAGTTTGCCTTTTTATAAAGGAAAGTATAAGTCTCTGGAACTGCTGACAAAGCCTGCCTGATAGAAAACAAATTGGAGAAATGAATGCCAGAGATTTCCTGAAATTCTTTATTTGAAGTTCTGTGGGAATGAATTCAGACTCATTCGGATTATTCAGATTCAGATATTTTATTGTATATGAGTTTGCACTATTGCTTCTTTTAATGATGAGTAATATTTTCCTTTTTTTAGCTAATATATGATGGATATCTTTGAGTTAAACAGCTCAATCTAGATTTTAATTTCTGATGTTTCCCTCAAATTGCTGTTAACTCCCCCAGCAATTCTAAGCTTCACATTCATGCAGGTTAGCACAGTGGTTAAGTTTGATTCATGCTATGTATTGGCAGTTATTATTTTGTGCTAGTAAGTCACACTTAGTAATCCATTTAATTTTTCTTTTCCTTGATGTTCCTTGTCCTCTGCAAATTAGATAACACTTGGTTGTGATCCTTAGCAAAAAAATTGCCACTGTATTTCTCTTTTAAAGCATCAGATAACATGGTGTACAAACTGACACTTAATTCTGACTGCTTAAAATGCAGAGGGCAGAAGTTTCATTCAAAAATAGAATTTTAATAGTCAGCAGGACTTCAATAATTTTAGTGAAAGTGAAGCAAAAGAAGGATATTGAAATATTATTTTTGTTTGATAAGAAGATTAAAGAACTACTAGCAAGACAGGGAGTTCAAGAATCGAAACTTTCAAAGAAAATTACTTAAACATTATTTTAAAGTATCCAAAGAAAAATTTCAAGGTGGAGACCCCTAGGCTAAGAAAATGCATGCTATGAATGGGATGAATGCAGTTCTTGACAAATGTAAACCATTATAGCCATGGAGCTATCAGGATTTCACCAGAGGAAAATGAAGCTACCAGGGGATTCCCAGGAGAATGAAGAGCTTAGATGTAAGTCAATGCCTTTGAAATGATGCAGAAGCTATCCAGGAAGAGAGTAAATAAAACTATTGTTACAAAAGGTCAAGGGCTCCTCTATCTCCATGTCATTTCATATGAACAGTGATACAGTAGATAACATGGAAAGGTGGCCATTTCAAACCTGATGAAGAATTTTGTGTACAATTTTGAAACTATACTGTGAAAATAACAGTTACAGGATATTGCTGGGGGCAAAAATACAATGTACTTCAGTTATTAATTGGAGATTGCTATGGGTAACAAGAATATTTGAGTTATACTATTAAAGCCCACGGAGAATTGTTACAGGAACGACAACATCTCATGTCTCAGATCTTAAGCCAGAATCTGAGCATTATGATAAGACTGTCACAGAGTAGATTACATAGCAGCTGCTTTTTAGCCCCTTCTGTGAAACAGCTTGTGTTGCGTATGGTAGAATATGCAACTGCAATATGATAGAATACTGGATGGACTGGGCACTGCTTTACTAAGTATCAAAAGTTAGAGTTTATTAAAGTAAATGGCTCTCAAAGTGATATAATGCCTGTCTTTCAAAATTCTCTGACCGCAATTCTTCTTGGATAAATTGTACAATTGTATTCAGTCTGGTAGGACTGTGGTAATTTATCCCAGGTGACAGTAAGCCTTAGAGCTTTAAGATAAGCTATAAAAGAAGAGATTTCAGCAAAATAAACATTGAGAAGTAATCAGTCTTTAACTCCTGAATGAAAAAGCAGCATAAAGCTAATGAAGTGTTTTTAAAACTAATGAGAACATGCAGTGAAAATCTAGCCTTTGAGGAGAACCAACAGTTCATCCTGAGTCTCAAGTTGAATCACATAAAGTTTCCTTGAAGGGACCAGCTTCTCCGTTTCCTGCTGTTAGCTTGTAAGACTCACCTTCAGGTGATGCTACTGAGCTAGTATAGCTGGCTAATATTTGTGTGGAAAATTGGAAAAGTCAAATGCTCCAAGCTATATATTAAGCTACATTTTGAACAGCTAAGATTATCTGCTTTGGGAGCAACCAAATTTAAATTATAAACAGCAGAATGGTGTAAAAAAGGATGTGGGCATTTCTGTATCATTTGTCATTATGTTGCCTAAGCACTGACAGTGCTTGTAAAACAACTGATATATCTGGTGCTGTGACAGTCTAAGTTACTACACACTCTTTACCACAGAGTGAAAAACCTATTCAAATACTTAGTAAAAAAAATTAGTGTCCTTGTCACAGAAAAAATTGTTGGGGGGTTTTTCATGATCAGTCTTAGGACGGTCCCCACCCACCGAAAAGATGCAGAAATGGGATATTATTCTAAGAACTACAGCAATAGAAGTTCTGTGAATTCTATAGCAAATAGTTCAGGTGCCTAATGAAGAACAAAACAGGCAGACAAGCTCCTGTGCTTGCTGGTAGCTTAAAAATGAGATATTTCAAGTGTAGCAAAGAGGTGGAGTGAGCCTAAAAATCTAAAATCAATGTGAACAAGGTTTTGAAATGTCCAGTGAAGTTTTAAAACAAGATTTTCGTAAATCTCTGATATCTTTGTCAGGTCTTATTTGTCCACATTGCTTAGCAAAGAGTATTTGTGCTAAATTCTTAGCTTTTATCTAAAAAGCTAATATTTGCAATAATTGGGGATTAGCTAATTACCAGACTGCTTTGAGACAGACTGTCTCATTTGGAAGAAAACTACTTAAAGGATTTTGAATCAAAATATTAAAAGAGTTCCAGAAGCACTGACATGTGGTATATTTGCATGTGGTAGACTGGACTCCTACTAAGAGGAACAGTAAATAATTTGCAGTTCAGAAGTCTTCAAAGTATGTATTAGCTCTTAATCTACTGTGTTCACATGCTTTTATTCTCCATGCACATCTGGTGGAATGTAAAGTTGTCAGCCACAGTTTTCAAAATGCACTTGTGATTTGGCACCATTCCATTTTTAGTGCCAATTTGATTACCAGTTTACTACCCAGGGGCCTTATTTTCTTCAAGGCTTAATGGCTGCAAGGAAGAATCTAGTCAGATGTCTCAGGCTGGGCATTCAAAATGATTCCATGCTTTAAAATATTTAGACAATCTGAAAATGTCCTGGTGCGTGCCTGCGTGCGTGCGTGCCTGCGTGTGTGTGTGTGTGTGTGTGTGTGTGTTAAAGAAGCTTTAAAATATGTATTATTTAAAGCATATTGATTGTTTGCAAAATATTTTTAAGACATTTGGGGAGGAAAAAAGACATTTTTTGTCAGTAGGTTATTCACAATGATAAAGAGATGCTGATGGTTTTAGGAATAAAGGTGCATATGATAAAGGCATCGTAGCAAGTGAACAAAACCATGGCTCTCAGAAAGAAAGGCCAACCTCAGGAAGCAAAATGTTCCCTACAGACATGGCTAGAGAAATAAACTACTGCAGGATTAACTAGTGTATGGATTTACAGGAGATTAATTATTCCACAGTAACTATCCATCTGTGAGGAAAGTGGACTACGTTATCTGACACAAGTCACAAGCTAAGAGCATGTGCTTCTTTTCCTGGTGGGGACTCATTAATTAACTTACTTAACAAATATTTTTCAAGGTTTAATAACATAGCAACACATTAGTTAGACCCAGAATACATTGACTAGCCACTTTCTTTTAATGGTCCTGATTGGCAAAAAAAATTTAGGGGCCCAAATCCAAAAATGAAATTGGAGTTACTTGTTTGCGACTTCAGTGGAGGCCTTACTAGACTGAAATGAATGAAGTAGGCCAAATTTGGTCCACAATAGGCAGCAGTGGTTAAACCTCAAAATCTTGGAGAATGAAACCAGATTCAGTGTTTACCTAATTGCGTTTGGTGTGAGCAAGATGCAAAGCTGCCATATTTGTCATGAGCACTGTTAGCTTTACAGAGCAAAGCCGTTTGTGCAGCAGTCTCAGACTTTCCAATACTCTTGCTATATCCAAGTATGGGTGGTACACTTTAGAAGTAATGTATAATAAGAGCGCTGAAAGGGATTTTATTTTTTGCTTTTTATCTTTGGTGATACTGATCTCACTCTTTCTGAAATTTTAATACCATTTTTGTTATGATTTCTTCATGTTATTGCTTTGTTCCACTTCTTTCAAACTCCAGAAACATTTCTAGTGTAGCCCTCTTAAGTAGAGGACAGGGAAGGCTTGGCTGTAGGTGTTGGACTTCAGGCTATTTCACGGGGAGATCTGGCATTGTAACAGTGTGTATCACTGTGTGTAATGCTGTGTGGTTCCTGGCCCCAGCCTCAGGTGCCTACATAACCAATATGTGGAAAAATATGAGATTCTCAGAGAAAGAACCCCAAGAGCTGCTGAGAAAGGAATCATCAAAGCCAAATACTAGGAAATATGAGTGGGAAGAAGGTTTTTCACCCACTGAATACTTAACAAAATTAGACAGTAAGGAGGCATCTGTTCAGCTCAGAGTTCACAAACTTCCCTTTGGAATTCATCATCAAAGTTTTTCCTTTTGACAATCCTCCCAAGAGAGTTTGCTTTTTTCCTTTAAAATATGGCTGGAAGGGATGATGCCATCTTGGATTTTGATACCTAATTTTCATTATACTGTTAGACTCAAAGTGAACATACCGTATATGTGGAGGCAAGAATTTAATGTTAGTGTAACTTAGATCCTAACAATCTAATCAAAATACAAGTTATTATCAATCTGTCGCAATAATGCTAACAGTTAATAATACTGTTAAGATTGTTAGACACAAGCTTTCTAGTCTCTGCCCCTTTCCTCTGTGTTGTGCTTACCCTTGCTCTGCCCCAGGCCCTGAGGTTGACGGTGCCAGTCCTCCTCAGGAAGAAGGTGGGGGCAGGTGGAGCTGGACTGTCAGAGACGCAAGGTTTTTGCTAGAAGTGTCGTGTTGGTAGAGGTTTCTTCCTCTGTGGCTCACTTGAGGGTCTTTTTATGTTTTCTAATGCAGTCTCCTTACTTGCTCTTTTTTTCATTGATTCCCAATTCAATGTTATCCTTGTTTTTCTGTTATCCTTGAAAACTGTTCTACCTGACTCACAAGGTTACATTCCCTGGATGACCAGTTGCTGACCACAGTTTACTCCATGCAGAATGACTACTTATTATTACTATCTATTAATTAGGAATAAGTGTCACACCACACAACTGCACATAGCCAAACTAAAACTTAAACGTATTTAGGCAATAGTCATCTGACTGCTAAATGATTGCTAAAACTAGCTAAAATAAGCTCAAGCCAAGAGAAGTACAGGCAAGTCCTGAGGTCAACACAAAGCCTATGGCCTTTTACTAGTGATGGCAAAATCATGTTCACTAGTCTACAAATGGGATACTTCAGTGCATCTACACCTATTCTGGATATGGGTATTTGTTTCGTGGCACATGTTCATTGCGTGATGAAAAAGAAAACGCTGAACAGTTCTCAGCAGAAGGACACTTCTGTAGAGTTTCCTTCTGAATCTGTCCCCTTCGTGTCTGGAGCGCACAGGCTGGCTTGTGCAGAGGAGGTGCCGACTTGCAGAACTGCACCAGGCTCCGCGGGTGGAGAAGGAGTGAAGCAGTGACAAATGAAATGGTGGCACCACCTTCTCTGGAGAGATGCTGACAACCAGTACATTAGAAAACCATGTGATGTCAAGAGAAAATTCAGACTATTGCTTAGAACATTTTGGCATATGTACTTGTTAGGAGATGATGGGTCTTTATGATAAGAATTAGACCAACCCACATACAATTCCAGGTAATATGTATGTGTTTGTAGACTTCTGATATCACGACAAAGTGTTTTGCAACAACAGCTTATAAATGAATAATGCAATAACTATAAATAATCAGAACAGCCAAAGCAGTAGTTCACATCAAGAATATGTAAAAAAATGTTATTTATCATTAATGAGTGGAAGAACATTAACTAGAAAGTTGATGATAGGATATGTTCACAACCACTTTTTATCTCCTAGGCTAGATACAGACATTTATTTGAGACCATCAACTTGTATGAATTACATTGTGAGAGTTAATCAGATAACTAACAGTATCTAAGTTAAAGGAAGTATAATTCTCCTTTTGGAAGATTCTTAATTTGAGAGGGATCTGCCCGAACTGTAGTCTTAAAATGAGAAATGGGGAACCTTCATGGGTACATTTGTCTGCCAAACTTAAAAAAAAACACAATTATTTAGTTACTGACAGAAGTAAATTGCTTTTATGGCTTCAGTTAGTGTACAGGAGACACCTCTATGTTCTTCATTAATAAAATACCATAGCCTCTGCAGTGTTGATCAACAACCTGCTGAGTATTGGATTGATTGTTCATCTTGGGATATATTTACGTATTCTGTCTTTATTTGTACAGGTTTCTTTACTTCATCAGAGTTGATGCAGTTTTATAAATGGGCCCACAGATGAAAAGAGAAAGAGAGACAGTATTCTTAGGCAAGGGCAGAATTTCTAACTTTATGTTTTTTCCCTTCTGTGGTTCCCTCTTCCCTTTTCTTTGAATTAACATTGGAAAGCAGAATGTTTCTGATTGATAGTCAGCATGTAAATGGTGAGGAAATGCAGCACCTCCCATTGTTCCCATTAGTCTGACTCAATAAAAACTTAGGGATTATAGGGTCAGATGAGTTGACTGTGTTCATCTAACTGGACATTCTGCCATGCAGTGTATAGATTAGATTTTCAGATTTTGCATGTGAACGTCTAGTTAAGCAAATGCATGGCATGAAAAACATCACTTATCAGTCATGCAGGGCTTTAATACTGAACAAATGTATATCTTAGCAGTCGCAGAAGACATATTTGTACCATAGAAGTAAGTGCAGCAGAAATTTTCTCTGACATATTTCTCTCTGATAAAAAAATTTTGTTTAAACTGAATTTTAGTCTACCTGCACAGTATATCATCTCAACAATGATAAGTAAAGTTCTCTCCATGCCTAGATAACCTCTAGGAAGAAAATTTACCAAAACTCCATAGGGATGTGGTAGTCTGGAATCACAACAGCTTAGCTGGTATGATCTGAGGGGTAAAGCTGGGGAACAGGTTTCAGCACAAGGCAAGAGCAAGGCTGAAACACACATCTGAGTCCATAACAAAACACAGCGTGATAACCCTGCTAAAATCATAGAATCACAGAATAATATGTGTTGTAAGGGAACTGTGAATGACACCTGACCTAACTCCTGCTCAAACCTGGGCCAACTTCAGCTTTAGGGCAAGTTGCTCTGGGCCTTGTCCATTCAGATTTTGAATATCTGCAAGAATGGAGAAGCCACATCTTCTCTGGGAAAACTCTTCCCTGAACACCCTCACAGTGGATTTTTTTTTTCTTAATATCTAATTGGACATTCTGTTGTTGGAACTTGTGTCTGTTGTGCCTATTCCTTTCGCTGTCTACCCCTGAGAAGAGCGTGGCTCCGTCTTCTCTATACCCTCCCATTAGGTAGTTGAAGACAGCAATAAGATCCCCTTTAGCCTTTCCTTCTATTGCTACCTTCTGTCTGGCATGAGGGCTGTGAAGCTGAAGGATGTAGTTCTCTCAATTTAAATTTAGCTTTGTGAAACAGGAGAGGTTTTGGCCCAATATTTTAGCCCTAGGTAGGCAAAGCAGTTATTCCTCAAAGAGTTAATATCCTTCTGATACTCCATTTTGAGTAGCAATTGGAAATGAATAAGGAACCTTATTTGGAGTCATTTAAGCCAGTAATAACTGTTTTCAGTCTTAGTTATAGGGTCACTAATATAATATTATAATAAGTAGATTTTTTTCATCTGCCTTAAGTTAACTAACCACAGAGACAGAAAATGCATATTGTAGGTTAAACAGTGCCAGTTATATGCCCTCTTAGCAGGGAGAAACAAGCTGTGACATTGTTCTGTTATGTATGGTGTGGATTATCATCTGCCCTCCATCTCAGCCCATGCTTTTCTGGGACACTTGGTGCAGAAATAGTTCTTGAAAACCAGTGAGCTCAAAGACTGAAATTTTTCCTGACTTCAGTGTGCAGCACATGAGGAACTGGTCACACAAGGATTAGGGGTAATCTAATTGCGTGGAAATATCCCCCTGTTTCTTAAATATGCAAGCACAACACTGAAAGCTGAATTTTTTGCTTCAGTGCCTCTGAAGATGGGGACACAAGGTAAGGCTGGTAACATTGTTCTTCTGTTTGCCAAGTGAGAAGAGGAGCAGCCACCTTTCAGACACTGTTCCCCCAGGGTTCTGCACCTGTGAGAATGAATGGAGGGGGCCTAGAAGAGGCAGAAATAAGAGGCCACTGTGGGTCTAGCCCCCAAGACGCTCCTCCCTGCAGCTGAGCTGTCAGGAGGGCATGTAAGTACACCTGGTGTACGCCAGGCTCAGGCTGTTCCCTCCCATCCCCAGGGGAAGTGGAGGACTGAAATGTGACTTTCTGGGTCATGGTGTGCACCTGAACCTACCCCTGAGCTATGCAATTATACATCTGCCTTATTCAGGGCTCATGCTGACTATGCGATCTAAATAAATTTCAAAGCTTCTATTCGTATATCTATGATTAGATAAGTTGGCACAATGGGTGTTTCTATGCAACTGCAGTGCACTTCTCTGTCTCAATGCACATAGGATCTAGTGACATGTTGAAGAGAAAATGCTTAACTGCTACTTTCCTCAATTGAAATTTGGTTTTCAGGTTATAAATGATTTTTTTCTGAAAAGGCTTTAATTCGATTTTTTTTCTTCTGGGGGATGTGTGCAAAGCTCACTATCCTGTTGATATTGGCAATGACAAGGTTAAATTTGATGCACTAAGTGTTGTACTTATAAATTTTCTGGTGAGCATACATTGTAAGGGTGTTTACAACATGAATCAGCATAATTGTTCCTGACAGGTTGCTTGTATCATTTTATCTTTCGCCCAACAGAGACAGCTCTTTACTTCGTTCCTTTGAAAAGTTGAGCATCTCTTATACAGCATAAGACTTCATAAAGTGAATTTAATGTTGTTGTAAACTCCAACAGAAAATACATTTTATTGTCTTTATTCCTGATGGAATTATTTTGCAGGAGGAATGTTTTTGATCTTAGTATAGCTTCTCCGAACTATAAATATATTAATGCAAAACATCCAGCATCAGAAGATTATAAATGCACAAATGTCAGAAAATTTAAAGTTATTGTTCCCGCACTGATTATAATTTCTTCTTGCTGGGTGTATGCAGTGCTTAGTATTTCTCAATAATGCTTTACTGTACTTAATTTTAATTTCATAGCCACCTTATGCATGATTTATGATTACTGAAAGAGTTATTAATTCAGATTTGCCAGCTTTTATATGTTCACACTGTAAATTTTTCCAGCGTGTTAGTATATAGAAGGGTGCTGTGGGTTATTTTGAAGGGAAGAGAGGAGTGGAGCAAAGTAAGAAAAGGTGGAAAGATAATTAGGTAGGTAACAGTACACATTCTTAAAAGATACTACGTGTCTGTGCCAGCAATGTATCCCTGGATTGATGGTTCTTTCAGTCCATGTACTGTGATGGAGTCAACATCTGATTCGGAAATATTTGTACTGTGACTTTGCAAATATGCCCTTTATGATGAGACAGTGTAATGAGGAGCAGGCGCACATATATCCACACAAGCCCATCCTTGCCACTGCATGTGTGCAAGTGTCATATGTAAAGACTGACAACTCAATGAACTCAAGATGGAAGCACTACAGAGAAAAGAAAAACATCTATGTTTACTGAGTCATATCTTGTCAACAAATGCTAGGCTACAACTTTAAAATGGATTTATTTATTCTGGTTCTGATTCTGAGTCATTCTTCCAGGGCAAAGTTAAAAGGTGAAGGTCAGGGAGATTGAGAAGGAATAGTATCATCCTGACTCCCTTTTGGAAACAGGCTAAGTAAAGTGCACACTGAAGTAAGGTGCTGGTCAATCATTGTGCCTTCTGCATGCTATGGAAATACAAACAACAGTGCTGCGTAATCAGAATGGGATAAATATTATTAAATTATTAAAAATAGAAAAAATGAATGAAGATCATTTTGAAGCAAAGGAAAAATATCAGAAAACAGAAAGTGTTGCACAGGTTGGAAAAAAAAGAAACAACAAAGAAACTACATCAAAAAGAATTATGTTTTAAGAGTCTGTTTTACACACAACTTTTGATCTTTTTTTATTTTTTTAATTTGGTGGTTAGTCAAATTACTGCTAACACGTAGAGAGAAATGTATTTGTCTATGAGCAGTTTTTCTGAAAGCAGTGGAAGCTTTCGTAGTCTTCAGAGCAAGAGTAAGATAATCTGTCCAGTAAGGCTCAATAATGACATTTAATCTGCAAATCATTCTCTACTGTCTTGAAAAAATAGAAGGAGGTCACTTTCTGCCCATCCTTGGATCACTGAAACACATCATCTCCAGGTGCCTATGGCAGAGGAAGCCTTGGCATCTAGCTAAATATTTAGAAGGTTTATATTGCATGAGGTGAACAGGGCTGTCCAAGTTCTTCATTTGGAAAATGGGGATAATATCTGGTCTCTTTTGAAAAAAACAAAGTCAATAAAGTACATATATGAGATGCTGACACAGACAATGATACTGGAAGCTGCTTGAATACTAAAAGAAAAGAAGCTGAAGGTCAAAAAAGGCAGCTTATTATTAATAGAAAATATACGTTTTTTTCATTTCTTGTTTCTTGTGTTGTGTCAGATCATATGTCCAAGGGCTCTGTGTTTATGGAAAGGAAAAATCAATATATCATCAGTCACATTTTCTGGAGCTGGTGGTGATATCTCATGACGTAACACCTCCTTTTCACTTTTTGAGCTATTCCTTATGCTATGAGAGTCCACGTTTTAATAGAAAAATCAAAAATCAATTAATAAAGTGCTGAAAGCTACATGTAAAAGGCCAAAACCACCAACCGTTGATGATTCCACTTCAATATCTGACAAGAATAATTTTCCAAAGCGTGGAAAAGGCAACGTGCTCAATAATCCTCCACATCCTCATTGGAAATATATTTAATGAGTGACATTAAAAAATATAAGCATATATCTAGGAGAATACGGGGGGGGTCCCACTTAGGTTTTCCTTGCAATTCATATTGAGTTATCTTTCTTCTCTTGTACCTACAAAAAATACATCTACTGATAATAGTAAAATATCACTGTTACATGGAAAGCACTTTCACTAGTGTGCATTAGCAAATGCACAGCTGTGGGTTTATTTCTCTTTTCCTTTCTCTTTCCAACCTTCTTTCTTTCCAACCTTTCTTTCTGCTTTTCACTGTTCTCAAGCCTAGGGCTAGATCGCTTTAAGCTTTATATGACTGCAGAGGGTGTCTGAAGGTACCTTTAGCTTTACAAATCCTTCAGAATTCCTTCAGAATATCTTTCGAACTTCCTTTTATATGAATGTAAACAGGAATAGTCAATAGGAAATTGGACTGCTTGTTCCAATTAGAATATGTTAATGAACCTCTTAAATAAATTTAAGAAATTGTCCCAAAGTCACCAAAATATTTTTTAAATATTTCAAAAAATCGTTAGGAAATTGAAAGTTTTCCATTGACTGAGTTCTGAGTGAGTCACACCAGACTGGTTAGCTAGCACTCTATTCTAGCACTGAGGGCGGTGGCAGTGACAAAACAGGGATAAAAAAGAGGCAGCAGTGGTTGCTAGGAAAATGAAAGGGAAGAAGAGTAGGTGATGTCAGCTGAGAACATAATAAGCTAAGAGACAGTAGCTATAAACCTGGGGAGATTTTAAGAAGAAGAAGGTAGCAACAATGAAGTCCAAATACAAAATGATTGAGGACCATTGCCCAATACTCTGATTTTTCTATCCCATGAAAAATAATCAATCCCCAAAGTGTAATGCACTTACAAATGGCAGCATTGCTGAAAGCCAAAAGACTGGGGAGTGTGACATAGTCATGACTATTTTTTGCCTCCAGTAGGATGGAAAAGCTACCAAAAAAATGTCCAGGTGATCACTCTAGCTGTGATTATTCAGAAGTTTCAGTTTTAAGCTTCCAGTTTTCCAGATGTAGTATTCACAGTTTGCATAATTAGCTGAAAAGGGATTCATTACACATAATTAGAAGTGAGTCAAGACAATGTAGGCTATGCCCACACTGCATGTTTGCTTTGATCTGTAGCCTTGGCTTTTGAGTTTCTTGATCCACTGTTTCCACGACCAGATTAGCACTTGTGGTTCACTCTATGTGAGTTTCCTGACTGCTCAAGAAACATTCAAAAAATGACTATTCTTAAACAGCCTTAATAGCTGAATAGCACAAACATTTTAGAACAGAATTAACAGCAGAATTACCCAGGTACGCCAAGGGCAAAGTGTACCATGAAAATGGAAGCAACGTGTTCATTTGAATATTATTTGTTTGTGTCATTGCAGCACTTGAGAGCTCTAGTCAGAGAAACAACTTCATCCTTAGAAGCACAAAAAAAAGAGACCATCATTACCTAAAGGGAACACATCTATGTATTTAGCAGGACAGCAAAAAGAGAGCAAAAGATGGGAGAATTCAGTGATACAGTGAGACGTGAGAAGTATTCTTAACACAATGGCAGTCTAATCATTGTCAAGCCTTTTTACAGGTATAATAGAAAAGCAGTATCTGAGGGAGGATAATGAGGTGACTAAGCAAATGTTCACAGGGAATTTCTGCTCAACCTGCAGAATAACACAGGAGAAAGCAGAATGATGAATGTTGGAAAATCTAGTAAGTGGTCATGAGACTAGTATCATTGGCTAACTGGAAGTGGCCATCAGCATCTCTAAAATAAATAACAGTAAGGTGGAGGTAAGTCAGGAAGGGCCTTGAAAGTTGGTAGAAATATTTGTTTGATACAATGGGGAAAGAAGAGCCAGTGAAGGAATATAAAGAAAGGGAGAGCATCATCCAAACAGTGGACTAATAAACATTCATTGATCAACATTCTGGATGGATATGAGTGAGGAAAAATACATTGTCAGAAATCAATAAAATAATGTTGAAATAGCTGAGAAAAAAGGTGGAAGCCATGGTGAATTTTCTCTGTTGGGTGGATAGACTAGACTAAATATTAAGGAAGTTAAACTGAAAAAGTAATAAAGATTGAACATTAGCATGTTTAATGTGTTAATTTATTGGTGAGTTCTGATGTGTAGGCTAAGAGCCTGCCTTGTAGATTTAAGAAAGTAAATGGTGAAGCAGTTTGAGAAGGAAAGTTACTCATGTTGACCCTGAGCTAATGAGGAAACACAAGAAAGACAGAGGACACGTTTTAATCTTTAAAGGATTTGGAATAGCAAATGCATGGGTTATACATACAGATGAAGATAGCTAATGATTTAGGAAAGTGGGGACAGCATGCAGGTTATAAGGTTTGAGTAGAAACTTTAGCTAGTACAGGTGGGTGGAAGGCAAAGGAAAGCAGAGTGGAGATGGTCTGAGATAGTCCCAGCAGAGAGGTATGATCAAAGTGGTTACAAACAATGTATTCAGTAAGTTTAGAGAGAAAGGAAACGTGAGCAGTAAAGACAAATGGAACCAGGACTGGTACAAATCCATGCTCTGACTGTGAGGAGGGAATGATAACTAAAATGTGTGTTAGATTATACACTTGTATATGCCTATGTATAAGCTGTAGAAAATGAAGGTTATACTCCAACGGGAAGAAGCACTTTTATTATTTTTACTGCAGCCTCATTGCCAGTATATTTTGTAAGAAATATGTGGGTTGCTTTTAGGATTTACCAATCCTTTAAGAGAAAAAAGGACATAACACTGGCTTAATTTATGATGGGTCTGTATTAAATTGTTCTATTTAGAGCTTTTTTCCACTAATTATATAGGTTAGTACTAATGCAACTGTTTTATATTACATTTAGAGTATAATATGTAAGAGGAAGGATGTTGCTTTTCTAACCCTCCTTTGTAGCAGAAAAAGATAATGAGAGCTATATAAAGTCCTGAAACCACAGACAATTTATCAGGCCCACTATGTGAGCTAATGCAAGACTAGAGACATACTACATTGACTACTATCATTTTATACCACTTTTAATGCCTTGAAATGAAAAGAGAGAAATTAATGGGGAAATAAAGAGAGAAAATGGAATATAAATAATGTATTTTTTGACATTTTGAGTCTTACCCTATTATTAGTCTTTTTATATGAGAAAAAAATCCAATCAAATCAGACAACTATTCAGATTCACTGCTTTATCGCATACACAGGGATTAGAGGATACTCAAAGAAGTGTTGCAAAATAATATGGTATTTTTGATACATATCTAAAGCAAACAGTAAATGGGAACTGACACAAATATGGTTTCCTTAGCTGTGCTGCTTCAAAATACCATTATTATTTGTTGTTTATACTAAAATAGTTACTGTTTTGTCAGTGTTTCTTTTATACTACTATATTTAAAATTTTAAAATTTGTCCATAAGGTTTTGCTTTAGTCTAAGAATCCACATACAAAATGTAAGCTAGAACAGCTAAAAAATGTAAGCCAGAACAGATTTTAAGTAAAGGAAGGGGGAAAAGGAAAATAAAGAGAGATGGCAATTATTTCAGGGACATTTGTGTTCAGATAACACTAAACTTAATTTGGTTTCTAAGCTGAACTGTTGCTTTTAGGCCTAAAAATATACAACGGGATATTTTGTTTATTTACAATGACGTCAGAGGCCTCAGCCCAGCAGGGTCAGTGAAGAAGTGCCCAGGGGACAGAGTGATGGAAGAGGCTCTCTAGCTCTCCTTGTGAAAGCAGCACAACTGGGAGCCCATCTCAAGTGCCTGTGGACAAATGCAGGCATCATGGAGAGCAAACAAATGGGATCAGATGTCCCTGCACAGCTGCAGAGCTGGGATCGCATACAGAGTCACAGAATCACAGAATCGCTGAGGTTGGAAGGGACCTCTAGAGATCATCTAGTCCAACCCCCCTGATCAAGCAGGGTCACCTAGAGCACGTTGCACAGGATCGTGTCCAAGCGGGTTTTGAATAGCTCCAGAGAAGGAGACTCCGCAACCTCTCTGGGCAACCTGGTCCAGTGCTCTGTCACCCTCACAGTGAGGAAGTATTTCCTCATGTTCAGATGGAACTTCCTGTGGTTCAGTTTGTGCCCGTTGCCTCGCGTCCTGTCTCTGGGCACCACTGAGAAGAGTCTGGCCCCATCCTCTTGACACCCTCCCTTCAGATACTTGTACACATTGATAAGATCTCCTCTCAGCCTTCTCTTCTCCAGGCTGAACAGGCCCAGCTCTCTCAGCCTTTCCTCATAAGAGAGATGCTCCAGTCCCCTAATCATCTTTGTAGCCCTCTGCTGAACTCTCTCCAGTGGTGCCGTGTCTCTCTTGTCCTGGAGATCCCAGAGATTGCAGAGATTGGGTGGGGGTGGCTCACATGACCACAGTCCAGTGCAGGTTGGATACAGGCTTTTCAGGAAGGATGGACTTATAAGGAGAGGAGGAGGAGCTGCTCTCCATGCAAAGGAGCTGCGGGAGTGCACAGACCGTTGCCTTGGAATGGGGGACAAGACAGCCGAGAGCATGTGCGTATAGATCAGAGGACAGACGAGCATGGGTGGCGTTGTGGTACGTCTGCTTCAGACCTCCTGATCAAGATGTACAAGAAGGGGAAGATTTCTTTAGGCAGCTGGAGGAAGCCTCACAATAGTAGGCTCTGGTAATCATGGAGGCCTTCAACTGCCCTGATAGTAATCCAAAGGGCAATCGGGGTGGTCACAAGCGATGCAGGAAATTTCCAGAGAGCATCAAAGTGATGAAAGAGCTAACTAGAAGAGACACCCTGTTAGACTTGCTGTTCACAGACAAGGAAGAGCAAGGCTGCAAATGTGTCAGGTGAGGTCATCCTTGGCAGCAGCAAACATGATATTCTGAAGTTTAAGATCCTGAGAGAAGTGAGCAAGACAAATAATACAGTTACAACCCTGGACTTCAGGAGAGCAGACTTCAGCTTGTTCATGGATCTTCTTGGCATGATCCAATGGGCACCTATGCTGGAGAAGGGGCCCAAGAAGCTAGTTGATTTTCAAGGACAGTTTCCTCAAAGCATAAGAATGGTCCACCATGCTGATGTGCAGAAAGTTGTGCAAGTGTGGCAAAAGGCAAGCATGGATGAACAGGGAACATGTGACTGAGCTCAAATGCAAAAAAGTTCACAGGAGTTGAAACCAGGATGGACTACCTGGAGGATTATAGAAATATTGTTCAACCATGCAGATACAGAGAGGAGTTGGAACCAACAAGGGATGTGAGGGGCTTCTAAAATCACATTGGCAGCAACAGAAAGACTGAAGAACTGTGGGTGCACTTATCAATGGGCAGTGGAAGTAGTGGCAAAGGACATGGAAAAGGCTTAATGCCCATTTTATCTTGGTTTTTACTGGTAAGACACTCAGGTCTTCCAGGTCACTAAGTCTGGTGGCAGGATCTGAAGAGAAGCATTACATTTTCTTTTTCAAGTCTCTTTCAAATAATTGTTTTTACAATTTAACCTCTTTTCCATGCCTTTTGCCTTTTTTCTCCAAAACACGAAGGCGGGGAACTATTTGGCAATACTAAGTTTATTATGAGTCCATATGAAATCTCTACCAGTTTCAGTACCTAAATGAAATGGAGTTCTGTGATATGGAAAAGGGACAAAAATATTCAAGTCTGTATATATTAAGAGGGAAAAAAGTGAGATTTCCTTATCTTTAATTTGAACAATAGGTATCTTAATGCTTTCTTAAAAAGCAATATTGAATACCTGACAGTCAACTAGAAGTGTTTCTTAGGCATGATTCACATCTTTCCTCTCCCCCACAGAAAAATACTGTCTACATGGATTTTTTAGTCATTATTACTGAACATTTTAGAGTGGCAGATTAGTGTGCATGACTTATGCTGTTCATTGGCTCATTGGAAACTACTGTTCTGCTTTCTAAGCTCCGTATTTCATCTTTCTTCTTCTTCAATATCAATATTTTTCACATATTAGGGATTCTTCAAACAGCATTGAAAAAACTCACAGGGGAATGTGGTTCTCATGAGATAATCGCACCTCTGGAGAACTGAATTTGCTTGGCTACCACTCTTGGTTCAAGGTGTTGTAGGATATGATTGTCTCATGAGATTTCACACTCAGTTATGTTAAATAGCTTATGCATTTCATAATGCATTTTGAAGATTTTCTATTTTTCCCAAACTTACTACAAATAAATAAATAGTTTATATTTTAAAAAAGAAAATATTTTGATGTTCCTATAAATAGTACTAATCATGATAAATAAAGCTTTTTTGATTCGGAATGGAGTTTGTAAAGTTATGTAAGTTATAAAGAACTTACAGCTACACAGTTTAATTTCTAAAGGCAAGCTATGCCTAGCAATAGGTTCGAGTTATTGGTTCATAAATGCTTTAACATATTTATAGGTTTCTGGGTTGTTAGTTATTTCCTCCAATCTTCAGCTTTGTGGAAAACGGGCAGAAATGTCACCTGTCTAAATTACATGTGGAGCTTTATCATCTGTTGGAAGAGTTGGAAGATATTCTGAAAGAGTGCTATTAATTAATTCTGACAGGATATCCTCACTTCATTCCAGACTCTAAACAGAGCACAGTTCTTCCATTTTGTTTGTTTGTTTGTTTTCCACTAAACCAGAAAGAAAGGAAGTGATTAGAGCAATTCATTAAATATCCACAGAACCTGATCAATTAGGCTTTATGCAGGTGGGTAAAAGATTCTGTCTCCTAATGTAAAGTTGAAAAAAACCATTACAGTCATTTCTTTACTTTTTATTGTGGAATAATATCCATAGGACATAGGTTCATTGTCTGTAGGATCACATTATCACAATTCTCTTAAATTTTCCTCTGCCTTCATAAAAATCATCATCATCATCATCATCATCACAGTAATTAATCACAGAGTCACAGAATAGCTGAGGTTGGAACGGACCTCTGGGGATTGTCTGGTCCAACACCTGTGCTCAAAGCAGGGTCAACTAGAAAAAGTTGCCCAGGACCCCATCCAATCAGGTTTTGAACATCTGGGCAACCTCTCTGGGCAACCTCTTCCAGTGTTTGACCACCCTCCCAGGAAAAAAGCTTTTTCTTATGCTTAAGTGGAATTTCCTATATTTCAGTTTGTGCCCACCGCATCTTGTCCTTTCACTGAGCACCGCTGAGAAGAATTTGGCCCTGTCTTCTTTACTTCCCCCATCAGCTATTTATACACATTGATAAGATCCCCCTGAGCCTTCTCTTCTCCTGGCTGAACAGTCCCAGCTCTCTCAGTCCTTCCTCATATGAGAGATGCTCCAGTCCCTAAATCGTCTGTGTGGCCCTTTGCTGGACTCACTCCAGTAGGTCCATGTCTCTCTTGTACTGGAGTGAGTCCAGAATTGGACGCAGCACTCCAGATGTGGCCTCACCAGGGCTGAGGAGAGGGGGAGGATCACCTCCCTCGACCTGCTGGCAACACTCTTCCTCATGCACCCCAGGATACCACTGGCCTTCTTGGCCACAAGGGCACATTGCTGCCTCATGCTTAACTTGGTGTCCACCAGCACTCCCAGGTCCTTCTCTGCAGAGCTGCTTTCCAGCAGGTCAACCCCCAGCCTGTACTGGTGCATGGGGTTATTCCTCCCCAGGAGCAGGACTCTGCACTTGTCTTTGTTGAACTTCATGAGGTTCCTCTCCGCCCACCTCTCCAGCCTGTCCAGGTCTCTCTGAATGGCAGCACAGCCCTCCGGTGTATCCGCCACTCCTCCCAGTTTTGTATTGTCAGCAAACTTGCTGAGGGTGCACCCTCTCCCATTGTCCAGGTCATTAACAAAGATGTTAAACCGTACTGGATCCAGCATTGACCCTAAAGTACACTGCTAATAGTTAGCTTTGATTACCAGTCTGTTCAAGATTAAGTGGGAAATGATTTGAAATATGAAGCAAATTCAGAAACTCCTACAGTATGGAAACAATTCAGAAGTTCCCCTCCATGAAATTTCCACTGGGAGCTTTACTTACACACTTAATAGAATGCAAGTGGTACAGGGCACCAAGCATATATATATATGTCATTCCAACAGAGATAGAGGCATGTTCACAGCATTCTACAAGGCTGACAAGACTTCTAACCATGGGCAATTCTTGTTAAAATAAGGATGCCTCTTGAAAATCATCAGCAGTATGCATAACCTGTGTCATGAGAGGAGACTAAAAGGACTTGTCTATAAATGAAAAGTGACTGTTCTTCATAAATATATTAGGAGAATAAAAATGAAGGAAAAAGAACTTTTTAAGCTAAAAGACAGTGTTGACTGGAAGACAAAGCCATATTAAAAAAAAAAAAGGCTCAAAGGAGTTAGTAAATTTATACAGGAAATCAGAAGATTACTAAGCAAAAAGGGAAGAAACTGAGAGAAACTGTGAAAAAAGGAAAGACAACTACTTTTAAGATGGAAGTTAATGAGCTTATGAAAATGAATGTGTGATAAGATTGCTTATGATTAGCATGGACTGGGCTCAGTTTTCCTGATCTTTTTTAGTCTTATGCTTGTATGTTGCGCTAGGGTTTTATCAGGGACTGAATTTAACTTTAAGTGTTTAAGAAAGGAAATATGTGTTGTTCTAATATTGTTTGCTTCCTGGTATAGTATTTTTATATCAACTTTTTAAAATAGCATATATAACCTTTCAGGAGGATACCATATCCAGAAGAATAAAGACAGAGGGCAAAGATGGTTAGTGATTTGCAAGTTAATAGCAGTAATGGGTTTGGGGGGATGAAAAGTGTATTTTAGACTCAAACTTTTAGTAATGATAAATACTAGGGAATACTTTAAAAATAATATAGAATATAAATAAAGTCCATAGTACTGATAGTAAAAAATAGTAAGTTTTCACATTTTACAATTACCAAACATTTTTTTCTCAGTCTGAGGGTTTGTATTATTTTACTTTTGCAAATGTCAATGCCATTAATGAAAAATCTTCATGATCTGAATAGTCCAACAAGAGTCCAAGATAAATACACAAGTTACCTTTTCAAATTCTCCATGAACATCTAGGATTTAGTCTTGTAAATTGGGGGTCAGTAATAGTGTCTGTCTAGAAAGCACACTAAGGCAAAAGAAAGATCAGGCTGCTGAGCACAAGAACTGTCAGGATTTTATGTACTTGCCAAGGAAAATAAGTTTCTGAAAATGACTCTCCTGACTCTTTCATACAGTTTGCCCCTCTGTTTCTTATTATATCTCACTGTCTAGAGGGGAACTGTTCTGCCTGCTGGGGTCAAGAAACTCCACTCCCTTTAAGATAAGGCAGTCATTGACAGGGTTTTTAGGAAATGAGTTCATTTCCCATTGGATTTTCTCCCATCCCTGACACCTAACCAAAACTTTCAAGCAAACCTTTTCTTCTCTTGCTCTTCTTCTAGGATATTGTGTTTTACATGGAAGATAAAAAACCCTGAATTTTTAATCAGCAAAATGCACCATCAGCTTGAATAAAAAACCAAACTGTTAATCAGGGAAAGCCCCGTTCAGAAGTCTCTTCTACCTCTCTGACTGTATATTTTACCTGGATTGCCGTATTGTCATACAGGGTTGTTGGAGAATCCCATTAAATTTTATGCATCAAATTACTGAGTAGAATTTGACTGAAATCACCCAAAAGATTACTGTAGGTACTTTGGGTTTCCCTGGGACTATGTATGCAAAAAAATTCCTCTTCTAGGTTCACATCCCTCAACTGAGCATGTGCACAGGATCCACATATCCTAAAGGAGCAGTGAGTGGGGTGGAACGGCCCTCTTACATGGAAATAATGGAGAGGACGCGGCAGGTGACCAGGAAGGATCAGAGCACAGAGTTGGGCCCAAGTGATTCCTGGTGCCAGAAACAAGCCCTACAAGGTTATCAGATTACAAGGAAAAGGCACCAGGTAAAATTGAATGTTTAGAGGTGATGTGGGACTAAATAGCATAAAAATGTTTAATTCCCTTTTCATAATTCAGCATATTTAGGTGTGGGCAACAGCAACAATAATAATTCTCTAGAGAACTGGAGGAGGTTTTAACTCATGGTAATATATCTGAGCCACATAATGAGGAACAGTCACAGTTTTCATATGATTATCATCAATACCTTTGAAGTTGATTACTTCAATCTTTAGCTAATTCTTAATCTCAGTGTTGGAGTGGCTAGGCGCTTGGAGTGGCTTAGCACTCAGTTCTCAGAAATGAGGAACAAATTACTGAAGGTGATTTCAAGTGTTTTTAACTGTAGAGTACAGAATTAGAAGGTAGGGTTATTTGCCAATCTGTACTGCACTTTCCACATCATTTTTACCTTTTGGTTTGCATACATTATATTTGTGGCTTATTTCTCTGCTTTTGTTGAAAAGAAACTAAATAAAATAATAAAAGCTTAAGGCAGGTAAACAGGTGTAGTGATTGGGCTATGGGATCTGGATTCCTGTAATTTCACTGGGTTGCTTATAAAGCATCTAAGTGTAATAAATTACTCTAAGGGACTGCATGGATTTGGTATTCAGGGAGAGTCCAGCATGAAGGTAGCTTGGAAACCCTGAAGAGCCCAAAGGAGTAACAACAGGAAAATAAAATCCCATGAGGATGTTTGTATATAGGATGTGCCCACTTTATCTCATACTCTTGAATCCCTTGTTTCCTGCTAAATTTGCTTTTTCACTTTGTTGGCAAAGCCAGGCATTTAGCAAACCCACTGAGTGCCAATCTAGTATAAAAATTTATTTTTAAATATATTTGGGTATCCCAAAGGTCTGACAATTCTTGATAAGTTTATTCTGTACAGGTAGCTCGTACTGCAAGTTATGTTGCTGAGGAATTTGGCCTGTGACATTTATGGGAACTATTATTTGGCCATCTGTCTTCTATGATTATGGTTGCTGTACAAAAGCAGCTTTGAGGGGTTCTTTCCAGGATGCTGGTGGAAGGTGGCATCAGCACTGGCACGGGTGTTCTTAACTTAGCAATATTAGGTATTTTGCCTCATTTTAAGTATATGTCTTAAATGCATGAGGGAAGAAGATCTGTAGCTGACTCTGCGTAAATTTTTAAGTGTAATCAGTCCGCAGGAAAAAAAACGTTGGAGTGCCAAAGATTCAATGTAATGGAAAATGTGGCTTTTAGGTAAAAATGTGCAAGAAAATACAAAGAGTTATTTAAAGAACAGTGTAGCTTTCCGATTTGAGTATTACTGTCTTGCAGCATTAAGATCTTTTTTAGTACCAGTTTTGAGTGGCATGAGACCACAAGTTCGGTTCCTGTGGGTTTCAGTAGATATGCAAGCCTAGAGCATGCCTGGAGCAAGTTACTGTACCAACAAAGAAAGTTGCCTATTCAATGAATGTTTAAATATTAGTTTGCTGCAAGTTATCCTTAATAAATACTAACATCTCCCTGGTAAATTTTTGTAGTGTTTGTCATCATAGTTTTTTTTTTTTTTTAAGTTTTCTTGGGTATTAAGTGATTGAGATGATTTTGGGATGGGGAAGGTATTTTGCCAACACAGTTCATTGAATATATCATACACTTCATTTTTGTTGTTCTCTTCTGTCAGGAAATAGCTAAATCTGAGATAATGACAGATTGACAACTAACTGTCAAATATGTCATTCTGAAAGGAAAAACCTATACTTTCTTTATGGCAAACATATTTGGCCATGTTTTAAATATTCAGTTTGCAAATAAGGCATAGTATTTAAAAGTCAAAATCTATAGTTTCATATCTCTTGGAAATGATCATAAAACATATTCAGTAGCTTTTTAAACCATACTATTGACATGTCCAAGCTGCAATATTGTGAGCATCCTGAAACTGTGAAATTGAGTCCATATGAAAGATATACAAGAGGAAGTTTCACAGAAGAGATGAAAATTCAGTCTGAAATGGAAAAAATATATATTTCTGGAAAAAAATGTATCAAAACAAGATTTAACGCAAGTACAAAACATCAGCTCCAGTCTAGATTGTGTTTATACCCAAATTCAGCTATAACTTTTAATATGGTTTGTGACATGACTGTGGTTCTTAAAATAGAGTGGTCCTAGCCCTACTGAGAAGGGTTCCCTTCCTGCCTGCCTGTCTTCTTTCCTTCCTTCTTTCCTTCCTTTCCTCCTCCATTCCTTCCTTCTGCCCCTAAAGTGTTTGCCTGCAAAATGGGGTCTCATTTCTTTGCTGGCTCTTTGGTAGCTTTTGCTTTAGCTTCTTCTCTTTGTCAATTATATTTTCAGCAGGGACAGAACTGATTGTTAGACACTTAAAATCCATTGAATGTATTAAAGAGATTTGGATTTAAATGCTCTCAAATTTTAATTACATCAGATTTCATATATTGGACAAGTTTTTTCTCCCATGAGTAGTTCCAGCTGAAGTCAACAGGAATACTTTAAAACTTATGCCACAGGACTTGTCCTATCTTTTGTAAGTAATTCTCACCAAAAGCAATATTTATAGAGTTTCTCTAGTTCTTATTCTGTGAAAATACAACTTATATATACCATGCAGTGACTCATATGTAATGTCACAAAAGAATGACAGAAAGGATAATGCCAAGGACATTACCTAAATCATTGACTCTTTAATATATAAATACATATAACAAATAGGTGTATACATATACAAATTTGTATAGAAATACATGTCTAATTTGTATTACATTGTACTACATTCTTTGATCACCGTATTTTAGTGAATTTCTGAATATCCAGGCAAAAGCAAATTGCTGTGTAAGTATGCTTTTGAAATGTCTTGTGACCTAATTTAAAAAAGGAATAAACAACTTGTGCTTCCTCCAAATATATTTTGATTGCAAAGTCTTCTTGTTAGAGACTTTTTCTGCATACATGCTGTGTACAGTACCTAGGACAATGAGGCCTCTGAGCACAGCATTATTTATGTAAATACAAACAATTATTGCTAGCAGGGTGCCTAAAATTTTATCCAGATTCTCTGTCATAGGGTATATTGTACAGGCCTATTTCATATTTCATGATAGTTGTCTCAGGATCAGAATAACCATTTTGATCCTGAAAATGAATTAACACCAGACTCTTCTGCTGAAAAAGGACTTGCTCATTTAAACTACTGTGGAGATGAAAGCTAAACAGTGAATATTAACATTTTCAGACAGAGATAGAACCTTAAAGAAACATTTTATCAAGTAATTACATACCTTTTTCTTGCCAGAGACATTCTTAAATTAAGCCACTGAGGTTTTTTTAAGTGTTCATTCAGTAATATACAAGTCATGATGCCATCATCAATAGAATGCTAAATGTAAGTCAAACTGGTATCTTGTAGAATATTTTTCCATAAATAAATGTTTCATGTCTATTTTATTAAAGTAAGGAAAAGTCTCTTCTTGTGACTGTCACAAATGTCTTTGAGAGACACTTCCACCCTCATGCTTCGGATAAGCACCAGCCCACAAAGGCAGCCTGGCGCTGGGGCAGGAGTCTCTGCAGGGCACATGGTACACATGAGCATTTGGCAACTTGTGCCCCTCTTCACTCTGCTGTAAGGTCTACATACAACTTCTCACAATGTTTTTTCTTGTAAACTTCCTGCAGTTTATAATTAAAGCAACTGTTTAACCACAGGCCTTGTAAAGACACCTGAGAATCAGAGAGATCATTGTCCTTGTGTCGTCTCCAGTATTAACAGCTCAGCAGGGAAACTCCTGCTGTCGCTTATGTCTGTGCAAACTGTCTCTCATGAAACCATCTCATAAGGGACATGCAAATGTCCAGTTTCTTCAGTGGGAGTGTTCATTTACTTGTAATTAATTAGCCTGAGACTTGGCTCAATTGGTCTGGACCTTGATTAGCAGGTAACTTTAGCAGGTAAAGGAGTGCTGGTGTTGGCAGTGGTCAGCTCTCGTACATGAGGAGATCACACCACCAACTGCACAGCCCGGGGTCCTACACTGCAACTGCGATGTGTCTTGTTCTTTCTGGGTGTTAGTAGGCGTAACTTCAGTCCCGCTAAATAACACGACCGAAAACCAGCTATCTCTTTTCTCCACAATCCTTTCCCACTTTCTTTCCTGTTCCTTGAGAGCATCTCCAGCTGCAGTAGCAAGACCCCAGCCAGTACAACCAAGAGCTAGCGCAAAATGTGATAAAAGACTTGACATCTGTACCTGCACCTACAGACACGTAGCTATGAGCAAAGATATGTAGGTTTTATGACTGCAGCCTGGTCTCCTACACTTGAAAATCACCAGTGAAGGACCTGAGTGTGGTGTCTCCCTTTTGTGCCTCTTTAGAGCATATGCCTCAAGTATTGACTGTGGCCCACTGACTTTTTTGGAATGATGTTTCGACCCTCAGGTTGAAAAGACTGGACATTGCTACATTATGCAGACTGGAAAATTCAAACCTACATGGTATCTCTTAAAGAAAAAAATATATTTGAGGTAATTCATAGTGTTTGAGATGCTCTATTGTGAAATAATATCTTGTCACTCACATTGAAAAGGGCATGTAAGCAGAAGCCAAAACATATGAAAAATAGTAGTGGGCAGCAGTTTTTTCACAGTAGTTTTTGAGCAATAACCATAGAGTGCTGTTCCAAGCAGCAGTTGATAAGAAAATTCAAGATAAATTAAATAGTGTTGTATAGCTAGATGGATTATTGTCTCATACAACTTTTTCAAGAATAGATTTTAATTCCAAATACATCAGTAGAAACCTCAAGAAATATGGGGAAAGTGATGTTTTTCTGGTTTCACACCAATACAACTGAAATCAGACTGTATCTTACAATTTCATTTTCAACTCAGATTTACAATCTAAAATGCCAAACATCCACACGTATGCTCTAAGAATTATAAAGCATTTTACAGCATTTTACATGTTTTCTATAGAACAGTTACTAGGTTCCCACTTCTCACTGCTCTTGTAGAGGAAAAGTGTATCTTTTTTATTTTTGTGCCTTCCTTATGTTTTTGCAGCCAATTCCCACATCCGCAGCAGCTTTTTGGGATATTCTTTTACAAAATACTTTACCACTGGGGAAAGATTACAATAAAAGCTTCCCACCTCTCTGTTGACTGCTCTTCTTACCACGCTGCAAAGTGATTCTTCCTGTCTTTCTCTGCCTCAGTGAATATTTTAGTTTTGTTGACACTGTGGAGCTGCTCCAGATGGAGAGATCAAGACTAAATCCACCCAGGATGCCGCTGATCCTGGTGATCAGGGCACTGTGAGCCAGGGGCGTCAGGCAGCTGATGCAGAGCCCAGGGCTTTCTAGGAGGGGAGAGAGGAGTGTCTTGTGACCGCTGCTCTGCTGGGTAGCAGTTATGCAGACACTGAATCTTGCCTGCTGTTTCCTTTAATAGACATGCCCTAAACTGAAATATTCAGGAAATGTCCATTGTGATTAGGTGTCGTTTCCACATTTTCAAAACCTTTGTCATTTTTCTTTTGGCCGGTCCTATGCAGAAAAACTCACTGGTGTTCATTAAGACTTGGGATGTCAGCAAAGTGCACTTTCCTGTGAATAAACAACTGTTCAGGGAAAGAAAAATACCCAACTGTAAAGTGAACAAAGTTCTTAAAACTGTTTACTTTCAAAATGGTCAGTGCAAGAGCCATAGTAAAATGAAACGTCACAGGCACTTAATTTTTATGGAGCAGTTATTGACCGGTCACTGTGTTCATTTTCAGACATTAATACCAAGGTCAGTTAAAACTAACCAGAGCGCAGATCAACATATATTTAATAGGAGAAACTTGCCAGGATTATATTATAATTTTCTGTCCTGGCCTCTTTTCAGATGCAGCAATCACAGCTTTTAATGTCCACATTCTTTTTCCTGTTATCTTTGTTGTTATACCTTGCCCATTTCCATGGTTCCCATGAACTGTCAGTTCCTACAGCTGAAATTTAATTTGGATCATTAAATATATTCATTCTACCAAAGCTTTGAACATGAGTTTATGATTACTTCTTGGAATATAGCTTGCCTCAGTGGGACGTAATAAATTAGTCTAATCATATGGTGAGTACTTCATCCTGTGTTTGTTCCAGCTAGGAACTGAAATTGTCTCTGTAATTGTATGCAAATCCCTTCACCAGAATAATAAAAGCTATGTGTAGCTGCCCATCCTCCATAAGAGAAGTAGAAAAGTAACCTAACTTTTAATTCTACGTAAATGAAAAAATGTGTCTTTATATATAAAATGCAAAATAGAATAATTTAAATTAAAGTGTGTGTTTGTGTGTGTGTAGCAAATAGATATTTTGCTAATATTGTAGGCTGTATCATCTATGCCAATTAGCCCTGCTTGTTTAAATATACACAATACTATGTTAATAATATTCATGGTATTGAACCTGCGGAATAATATTGGAATTTTTCATTTTAAACATGCATACCACTTCACAATATTTGTTCTTAAGAAATAATTCCATGTACTGATTATTTCTGATTTCATTTTATCAAAATCTAGAATAGTAGGGGCAGAAAAAAAGTTTACAAAATTTAAGACAGTTAACATTTTGCCCTCCATTGCATTAAATTTAAAAGAATCCAGATAAAAGTAATGCTAAACTTTGCCAGGCCAATACCTGTCACAGATTTTTGTAAGACCAGCTATTAGAAATATATATTTACATGATTTACTTTTCATTAATCAGTTTATTGACCTTTTTCAGACTGAAAATTTTGATTTTTTCATGAATATTTCGTAAGTTATGTGTGGCGCTTCTGGGTTCTGTTGTTGGTGGGGTTTTTGATTGGTTAGTAGGTTGTTTGTTGTATTTTGTATTTTTGTGGTGAAAATAAGTAGTGGTGATGATTAGTGGCATTGTATCATTGCCAGCAGTTCTTCTGCAACAATCCTGGCATCCCAAAAGGCTCCCATGCTCCTTTAGCCATGCTTCTTTTCTTCATAAGCGTTTCACAACCTGCAGTCTAACAATGTGCGTGAGAAGTAAACATATCCTTCAGAAATTCACCCAGTCTTGATCTAAACATATCAAGGTATAGAGAATCTGACACAAGTCTTGTATAATATATATTGTGGTTAAATACCTTCCTCAGTGACATTAGATTGCATTTTATTCCCCATAACAACATTCCTCATGTACATATACAAATACTGGATTTGAGTCCAAATATTAAAGAGATATGATTTTTTTTTCTTGCAAAAATACATAGACATCCTTACCACTTGTATGTAACCTTCTTCTAAGGCAATTTAAAATCTGAGCATGGGATTCATTGATACTAATTTAGATACACAGAAGTTAAACTCTAAGTTTGAGGTAATCATTACACACTCCTTTCACAGTCGTAGAGAGAAACAGGTAGTCCAAGGGGAATTTGTTCTCACCTGAAGATACATGAGACAGATGAAAAGAGGTTATATGACTTGTCTTCTGAGTGTGCCTGTTTCCCTCCACTGCCTGTAAAAGCAGACTGGAGCAACTAGCTCAGCCACAGTCATCCAACTTTCAGGTGAGATAAATCCTGCTGTAAGTTTTTTACTCCAAGGCATATGGGCCTCGAACCATTCATTCCTGAGTTGCTTCTCTGAACTCTGTCAAATATTTTAGCATTAATTTTTAAAATGTGGACACTGAAAATAGATCTAATTATGTAGTATTAGTTCAATGTCCTGTATGAAGATCATATCACTCTTTTCTTCCTCTTCCTGTTTCTCTATTTAAATATCTAAACGTTACATTAGCTCTCATAGCAACACAGGAAAAGATAGTTCTCTCTATCTATGACTGAAAAAGCAATATTTGTGGAAACATGCAAACGAGGGAAGGTTTTTAAGTGTCTCTTGCCCCATCAGTTGTTTTCAGAGAACAGGTAAAAGAGAGTAAAGGGCATGAAATAATCTCTTATTGTTGTTCATTTTCCTCCTTTAGAAATTCTGTTACTTCTTTGCACACTGTATTGCACAGCCTCATATGAAGTTTGTGTATGTGTGTGTATATGTATATATTTATATGTACATATACACACACATATATGTACGTATATGAGTATGTTTGTAATCTTGGAGTATTTCAAAGAGCTTGTTAAAATATTTTTCTCACAAACTTTTTTTTGTTGTTGTAAGAGTTTGTTCTTTTTAAGAAACTCATATTCTAATACCTTTTCATAATTTACTTGGGAGTGATGTTTGCAGTCTCTCAACTGAAGTGCCTGGGAGATGCAAGATTATTCAGCATCACTACACTTCAGTAAAAGTCACCATATGAAATCTTTGGAGGTTGCCCTAATTGTTGCTCCATTCCAAAAAGAAAGAATCAAGTCTTAATTCTGGTCTGCATCAGAGCAGAGAGTTACTTTTAGGAACTGGAAGAAAATCATAGATCATTAGGCTTATCTCCAAACTGTTAGTTCTTTTGTTTTCTTTAATCATTATTTAATAAATTTATGGTCTATGTGTCAGTTTAAAAGAAATAGTATGACAGAATTATTTCAATCAAAAGGTGACCATATTATAATCATAGCATTCAAATTTTTAAAGCCTGTCTTCCAAGGACATGTTACATCTTTTTGAAAAAGTTAAATACATGAGAATATAAATTTCAAAGAGATCTTAACACTTAACTGAAATTTATAATCAGAAATAATGTGCCTAGGATCTACAGATAGGAATTATGGAAGGAATAAGGACTATAAATCAGTTGGTGTGTAGCCACCCATAAATATGGACATGGCCACATTTGCGCAGAGATAGAATTAAGGTTGTCTCTCTCTCAAAATGAATACTTCTTAGTGTGAGTGCCTGTTGTTTCAGTCTGAAGGTTGTTCTTGCGATTTTCTCATATGTGTGAATTAGAAATGGCACTGCATTTATGCCGATAGGCAGAGATTGTCAGGTACTTTATATTAAAAGACAGTTTTCTAATAAATTCTTGCAGAAAAGAGACAGAAGTTCTGCCATCAAGATCCTCATTTAGTGCCCACAGTCAGTTCTTTCCTAGGGCACAGTGTATCTTATGGATGGACAGAGGCAGGTGCCTTATAGGAAAAAATAGTGTGACATGTAATTAAAGGCAGTGTCATGGTACATTAATTAAAATACTTTAGGGTAAGGCTAATTTTAAGATATACTAGCTCTCGAGTGTTTCAGCTTGCAGTTTTAATATTCTTTAATATAGTTCTTTTGGATGTTATTCGCACAAAGGTCAGAATACAGTGTTATACCATCACAGGGAAAAAAATTCCTAATAAATTCTGCCTAGAGAAGTAATTTATTGGGATGCTAACAATTTCTGGAAAAAAGCTGTGCATGAGCAAAGATGTTGTTTAAGACATGTTTTATTAGTATCAGTATTACAAACTATAGATTTTAGTGAAATAAAGAATTTTGGCTTTAAGGTATTGCACAAAAGGACAAAACTTTAAGCCACAAAATATAAATGGTAAGGAACATTTAGGACTAAGCTGGGTATTTTTGTCAAATAAGTAATAATAATAATAATAACAACAAAAACAAAGATCATAAGCTAAGTATTTGAACATAGTGTTTTCTTACTTCCAAAATAAGTTCACTTTTTTCTTTTTCTCTCACCTTTTTTAAAATGTTGATACACATTAGCCCTAATGATAGACTTAGGATGATGCATCAGAGAACTGGATATCCAGAGAGAACAGGTAGCTTCTACAGTTATTTTAAAATGTTGGTCTAACAGAGAGTTAGCCTAGCAGCTTAGACTTTTTTTTTGGTCAGTCTTTTCATGACCTAATTGCTGTTTTTTAAGGTAATAGTTTGTGTGCGTTATCATTTTCTGTTAATTCTGTAATTATATACAGATTCTGACTTAGCGTTCAAAGTTCCGTAGAAAGAATTTGCTAAAAAATGCCACCTCTGTTGCTGCTTTGTTGCTGCTACAAGAGCTGAAGACTTCTCACCTGAATCATTTTTAGCTAAACCTTTTGGCATAGCTAAAGAATAAACACTTAGATAAAAGCAAAGAGAAAATGCTAACAACATACATAAATAAATGTGATTTTGGCATGCATCTGTAAGTATGCTCAGATGTATTAATCTCTGTGTCTATTTGTTGTAAGAAAGGTTACTGGACTTTGATCTTACAGTTTCAGACTGAAGGCATTTACTGAAGTGAGAAAGGAAACGGTATCTGAGAGCTGGAAAAGAGCATGAGGCAAACAATTAGAAAGCCTTCAAAAAAACAGGGGTCTTCTTCAGTCCCTCTCAAGTTTCCACTCATCCTTTATCATTTGATATTTTGATGCAACACCTTTACAGCATATTTCATATGAAGGTTACAGACTCTGAAATGCAAAGAAGGGTGAAAATCTTGCTGCAGAGTGGTTGCAGCATAAATGGGATCCGACATCATCTGAATCTTTGATCATGAATTCCCACTGCAGTGTAAGCCAAACCACCTTCCATATGCCCACTGAAAGCGCGCGTCGCTGTTCAGTTGAAGGCTTGGGTTTTTTTAATGTTTGTGGCTGCAATTTATGGTCAGTATTTTCTTGTGGCTGTATGTCCCTCTCAGGAGAAATGGATTATTAAATTTTACAGGTGCAGCAGTTGTACCTGCACAAATCTCTGCAGGATTAAGGGAGATCAGGACAGAAAGTCTGACCATAGACCACTAATAGAGTTTATTTCAGATATGTATCATATCACTGAGGAATTATTCAAGGTCGTAGATCTCAGGGATGCAGAAAACAAACTTAAGGTTGTGAAGCTTAGGGTGCTACCTCAGATCATATGGATAATGTCCTTTATTGTCATACATTTTGAAATCTGTGAAACAAAATAGCTGTAAAGGAGATGGATAAACTGGACCCATTAATTACCCAGCTTTGTTTCAGACTCATCTGTAAGAATGTATGTAAAATTATTCTGATCACTGACAGTATGGATGACTTAATTCGCAACCTACATCATAATATATTTATTTGAAAGTACGTGGAATTTAGAAAGCTAAGTAAACACAAATATGCTTTTTTTTCAAAAACAAACCATGCTAGATCAAGCATATTTCCTTTTATTACAAAGTAACAGATTTTATCAACCTTAGAAAAAATAGTTATCTCCTTTTAGTAGGATTTTTTACACAGTTTGCCTGAAGTTTTGCTAAATGAGCTAAGGAAATTTGGTCTTGATGAAATTGCTGCAAGATAAATAAAACACTGGTCACACATTTGGACTCAGAAAGAAGTAATCAAGGTTCACTGTCAAATAAGGAGATATTGAGTAGTGATCTGTTCTGGTTGCAGTTTTTGCCAATATCTTTGTTAATGACATGGGTGAAGAAATAGAGAATACATTTGTTAAACTTGCAGATGAAAAAAAGTTAAAAGGACTGTGCATACTCTGAAGTACATTTTTTAAATATATCATATTTTGAGCAGTGCAGTTCAGGAAAAATGTGGATCAATTACAACATATCCAGAGGAAAGCAAGGAAGATTGTCAGAATACAGACTAAAACACATTCCACAGGGAAAAACATGAAACCTGAAAGAATCAGGTTTCAGCATGTGAAGAGCAGACAGAAAATAAATAAAGCAGTCTTCTGTTATGTAAAAGATTTCTTTAAAGAGGAAGGGAACAAATTGTTCTCCAGGTCTACTAGAGAGAGGACAAGAATGAGTGGGTTTAAATTGTGCCGGGGGACATCTAGGTTAGACTTTAGGAAACATCTCCTAATGATGAGGATATTTAAGCAATGAATATATTACCTAGGAAGTTACAGATTCCTCTTTAGAGGTTTTTAAGGACAAAGAAAGATACCTGTCTAGAATGTTTTAAATATAATTTGTCTGTTTTAAGGATGGAGAAACAGAGAGGAATAGCTGGGATTATTTCTTGAACTCCCTGTTTTAATTTCCAGTCTTTGTGTCATTCTGTGAACTAGGCCTGAGAACAATGCAGAACACACCACTAGTTCTAACTTTCAGTCTGTCATCTAAACTGGCTGTTTTGTTTGAACTTTTTGTTGAAGGTTCTGTCTGATTCCAAATACAGGGAAAATCAGGCAGGTGAATGAGTTAGCATATGTTCTAAATCTTACTGATTTTGTCTGAGTTCTAAAAGCTGTATACTGACCAGAAATTTGAAACAAACCGTATGTTCATAAAAATGTATCAGTCATGAAGAAAAGAACTCAAATACTCTTAAGTTTGGGCAATAATGGTCATAATTACTGGGTGAATGTAAAGTCATGCCTCACTCATTCACTATCTATCTTATATGGTTTTCATCACAGTAGTATCTGGATTCACCTCACCAAACTTTGGCTACCTGAACAGTAGGTGTTTTGGCTAAGCCTGATGTCTAGGCTCTTTCTGTAGTCTTTGGAGAGAGAGAAAAGCACCTCTGAGATAGATCTAAGACAAAAAAAAAAAATCACTTTTTTTGGGATATCTGTCTTTCGTTTGAAAGCTTGGATGATTAACTTAGACACCTACCTTAAAGACAGCTAGAGTTGTGACATGAATCCAATCCTGAATGTCAAGTATATTGGTTTATCCATACCAAATGATTTGATCATTTATTCCCCATTTCTGCTAAGTGTTGGATTTATAACAAATGCACTTCTTCTATGGATCCTGGTATGAATTCCAACAGAGTAAAGTAACCTTCATAAAGTAGCTCCAGCATTTCAGTCTCTGTGGCTATTGGGATCATATCTATAGCTAGTCTTCAGAGTGGGATCAGTTTCTGTTTTGAAGTTATATGGACCAGAAGGGGAAGAAAATAAATTTGCTTTTCAGTAACATGCACTATATTACGCCCATCTTTGGACAAGACTCATGTTCATCACAGATGTTTTCTACTTCTGGGGCCATATCAGAAATATATTGCATGTGCTTTTTCCTGTCCACTTGTGGCAGTCTACACTGCCAGTTTGCTAGCCAGAATAAAATAAGGTAATAATATGTAAATTTTGCACCCTGTGCATCATACAAACTTAACAATAAGTTAATTCCTGCACAATAGTTCCAAAATTTGAGTTATTACAGAGAGCGTTGCTATATGGAACAAGTAGCCACTTCAACAGCTGTCTCCTGGCAAAACTATTTGAAATGATTGCATGCTCTTGGAGAGGTGAGAAAAAAGGATTTCCAGAATGAAAAAGTTGCTGTAAGCTATTGGAATTTTAACTATAACACTATAATTGATCACTGAAATTCTTCTGGTGAAAGCAAACACGGGAGAGGAGAGGAGAGGAGAGGAGAGGAGAGGAGAGGAGAGGAGAGGAGAGGAGAGGAGAGGAGAGGAGGGAAAGGGGAAGGTGAAAGAGAAAAGAAGCCAACCATGTGCATCTAGCAGAAAAATAAATCAAGAAAATGCTCCTCTGATCTCTTCAGTTTATTCTGAACACACTGAGGAGATTTAGATATCAGATTTTACTTTCCATTTAAATGGAAATAAATAAAATTAAGCTATTCACTGCTGAAATGAAATTTGACGGGAGAAAGCCTGGTTGGTACAAGAAAAGATAAATAAAAAGACCTGAGGAGCCGTTAAACTTTAAAATCAAAAAGATCACTCATTATTTCAGCCACTTGCTATATTTATGTGTGTGTCTGTGTGTGTGGACTCCAACCATGGCTTAGAATGGCTGGCAGTGTTGCAGTGACTTAAGAAGCGTCCTGAGATCCTGAAACCCTGGACTTATCATGTGTCCTTAAATACCAAACTTGCTCGAGTGTTTTACACACTTCGGCCTTCAGAAGACATACCTAAATCTCTCTAAAGAACTACTGATCTTCTCTCTCTAAACAAATGTAATACCAGGTACATATACGGCATTGTTTCTCTGCAGCTGCTGCATTTTGTGATGGAAAAAATGCCTGTCCACTGTGAAGTGAGGGAAGTAGGCTTAAAAAAAATTATGAGAGGGTTTTTTTTTGTAAAGTGCTTAGTTGTAGTATCAATCGAAATAGGTAGATAAACTTGTGGATATTCCAGGGGTGGGCAAGCTCTATTTTTACAGGAAAAGAGGAAAATACCTCTCCATTTTCATACTCCCCTTCCCCCAGTGATGATTTTGTGGTATCTCTTTTGGAAAAAAACAGCAGTTTGTTAGATCACCACAATTACACTTCACCAGAAAAAGGAAAAGCAAGGTGGGAAGGAAGCAAGAAAATAAAATCTTTGCAGACTTTTCCTGCCTCAAGTTTGATTCCATAGTAATTGAAGTGGAACTGCTATTACTGGTTGCTAAACAGTTGTCAATAGTATCTGCATTTAAGCAATGACCCCCCCAAAAAAGCAGTTGGCAGACATTTTATTCCATGTCATTTGTGGAAAATTCCACAGAACCCCGTAGCCTTATTAAAAAAAAGAAGAATCCATTCTTACATGTAGCATTCTTGCATTTAGGAAGGGCTTTATGTGTGTTTTCAGGCAATTATATTGGTACTATGTCTTGTTCATAGATTTGCTAATTTAAAAAGTATCCTGAAAGAACCACTAGTTCATTGACACAGACCACCAGGTTTCAACTGGTTATGTGTGGGCCCAATACTCTATATTTTCTACTGAATCTTTTATCTGCATTTCAAGGATGAATTAGTGTGACGCACCACTAGAGTTGCATCTGGGATTCTTTCGGATTCCGGGGTTAGTTGCACTGAACTCAAGAGATCATCATTCGTCAAGTATAAGAATTTATTAGAGCAAAGCAGTTCTATACATATGGCGGAACTGGACAACACTTAAACAATTAACACCAGACAGTCTACAAGTATAACAAAGCTAAAATATATAGTGAAGAACTGAAAATAGAATACACATGTCAGAGCTCTATGGTTAAACCACAGATGCATGGTACAATGACCGTTCTCGGACGCATGGTACAATGACCACTCTCACCCTTTCCCTATCCTTATGGGCCACCCCTCTGGTATAGTCCAGAACTTTTCCATATAAGCAAATAATAAAATTATATTTTGGAAAGTGAAAAACATATGGATTATATAGCTCAGCTGATGTGATTTAGCCTTACTTTTTAGTTTGCTTTATGCAACAAATAATATTTCACAATAAATGGGATGGAATATATTCATATCATGAAATCTCCACAAAGTACATCATCTTGCCCGGAGAGGTTGTGGAGTCTCCATTCCTGGAGATATTCCAAACCTGACTGGAGAGGGTCCTGAGTGACCTGCTCTAGCTGACCCTGCATGAGCAGGGGGCCTGAACCGGATGATCTCCAGAGGTACTTTCCCACCCCAAATATTCTGTGATTCATCTATGTAGTAGTATAACTGAAGATTCACAGGGAAGTTGGATCTAAAATCAAATAACCAGAAAATAACTACCTTTTAGATGATAAGTATAAGATTCACCTCTGCTGTATTTACTTGGGCAAACACCTTTTTGAAGTTTGAGAGTTTTGTTTAAATAGAGACACTGCACTCTGTTTCTTTATTGGTAGAATTACCCCATGCTAGTTTCGGGGGGGGGGGGGCGGTTTGCAGCACTATAGACAACTCATTTTTTTCCTGATAGTTGTAACCAATTATTTTGGACAAATGTGCGTACTCCTCAGCATGTCTGAGTTTTATTCCAACTGAGCCTGTGAATGCTGTCAATTATTCGGCTTAAACTCCACCCTTGTCAGTCTATGATATTAAAAATTGTACCTACATGCAGAGTGCATGATATGCCAACAGTTACATGCAAAGGGATTCTGAATTCTGCATTAAAGAAGGTCCTCTGATGGAGAAGTTGCGCAGTACCCAGTTGACTACAGTTTAGCTGTATTATGCTATATGTGAAAGACATCCCAACACAAAAATACGTGCCTGAGTGCCAACTACTGACAAGAAGCTACAGAAGCCTGAAATGCCTAAATGAAGGCAGCTGCTAATGAAATATGGCAAGTTAAACCTTGATCCAAGGTAGAAGAAAAGCTTTTCTGTGTGTTTGTCTGATACTTGTCATGCTTTATGCTGGATAAATTCCTGGTTTGATCAAAACACATCTTAGTAAAGTTGTCCAAACTAAATAAGAAAGGAATGAGGAGATGTCAATTGCTGTTTCAAACACCATTCATTCAGAATCAAAGAAAATGTTAATTTGTGTCAGGAAGCTGAATTAAGTAAATGTTGACTGTCTTTGTAGCAAGGATCAAGTCAAAGCTACAGTGTAAATGATGCAGGAACACATATAACACTGGAGTAGTTTTAATGTACATCTATATATGGAGATGAATAGGAAATGAAGCAAGAAATACAATGTTTGGGAAAGAATCTAGTCATGATTTGCGGAGATAATTACAGGCAAAAAGGAGATTGAATATAGCAACAGGAAAAGCAGAATAATTATGCAGCAATTAACAGGAAAGCTGTATGGTTCTTTGAAAAAAAATAACAGACATCAGGTTAAAAATGTATGCTGAGTACAGAAATGTTTTAATAGTCAACACATCAAGTATTTGAGTTCATTTCCTAGGATAAAAAGCTGTTTCATAAAATGAATGTCTCATTTATAGGATAAAATATATTGTGTATTCTTTATAAATGTGTATATTTCCATTTTACATGTGTCATCTGAATTTGAGAAAAAACTAATAAATGTTCATTTCATAGTATAGGTGTTTAGTGTCATAATGGTAAGGAGAAAGAGATTTTAAGTTAACAATAGAAGGACTGCCTAGGTCATAGGAGCTAATAACTATTATTTGCAGTTGAGTTAGTTTCTGATGTGTCCTGTAATCTTCACATTCTGAGGAAACGATCATCTGCTTTTATGTCATTGGAGGCAAATCCATTTTTGGTGGTTTTGTAGGTCTTCTGATATTTTATTAGTTGGCAACAGCACACTCATAAATACTCTTTCCATTTCTGAAATGTAACTTGCACATGTTCCTCTTGCAATTTGTGGGGATTTCAGGTAGTGCTTTTTATGTGGAAGCTGTCCTGCAGTGGGATCTTCAAGCACATTAAAATGACAGCTAGGGATCACTACACAGAGGCGCAGAGCATGGGACCCTCCTAAAGGGAGAAAGGAGCCACCACTGTGAATCCATATCATTACAGAGTAGCTTTCAAGAGGTGCAATCTTTCATTTAAAACTATTGTGAAAAATTCAGCTAGATAACAAGTAATAAGCCAAGATACACTGGGGGGGAGGGGGACCATGTCTGAACTCTGTCATTTGTATCACCAAGTCATCTACAAACAGTTTTGTCTTTCTTGAACAGTAGTTCTGAATGTGAGCTGTGGGATCATCGTTTTCAACAAATTCCATTTACTCTAGGTAAAAGATAGAAAAGTAAATAGCCCCTGCTTCAGGAACTGACTGGGAAAGTCGCTTCTCTTACCCTACAAGGGGAAGCTGTCCTCTGATAAGTCACAGATTCCTCTCTTTCCACAAATATACTGCCCACGTCCATTAGAATAAATTAGGTTGGGATCCAGCTGAAGGGCTCATAGGCCAGGGCACCCTGGGACTGAGGGGAGGGAGGCCAGCCCTGTAGTTTCAGATGGAGACATTAGAGAAGATGCTGCCTTTCCCTTCTGTGAATGGGCTCAGAGATGACAAGGGGGGCACTGGAAAAATAAGAGCAAAATTCCTGGGCACAGAAAAAATAAGAGGAAAATTCCTGCCAATACTAATAATTAATGTTTCTATAGTGCCCTTCATTCTTTGACCTCTAATCACTTTGCATATGTTAATTGAAGCTGCATAGGATCTCTGAACTAGGTTAATATAATTTCTAATCATCTATAATTTCTATTCATCTATACTGATGTATCTATATATCTATACATAAAGAGAAAGATAAAAATCCATGAAAAAAATCTAATTAAAAAGCATTAAAAGCTTCTTTGATTTAGTGTTATAAAAAAACAAAATGCAAAGCATCTGAAGGTCTAACATACTATTTTTCTAGTATATAAATACCTCTGGTGAATAAGTTGACTCAGATTTTTTCTTTGCTGTGTCATGAGAAATGCCTGAGTACAGAAACCTCTGCTTCCTGTGGACAGAGGCAAAATCAGTCTGGGAGCCGACTGGCTGATTGGAGGAGTTCATGTCTATAATTCATATGTGGATTATTCATAAAAGTAAGTATCATTCCAAGGATTCTGATAATAACAATTGTAATTTTCATTAATTAAAATACTGTGTGCTGAGCATGGCTAGTAACACAGGCAGGGCAAGAAACTGTCTCTTATTTCCCTCCCTGCAGTAGCAAGTATTAAGAGACATTGACTAAGAACAATTCCTATTCATAAAATGCAATGATTGCGTTACTAGTGTACTGTATCCTTTTTTTTTTTTTTTTTTTAGGTTATTCAATACTTCAAGCTATTATGGAGAAAGCAGGACAAAATAGCTGGCAAGTCAGTGCCATCTGTGTGGAGAATTTTAATGATGCCAGCTACAGGCGGCTTTTAGAAGACCTGGACCGAAGACAAGAAAAGAAATTTGTAATAGACTGTGAAATAGAGAGGCTTCAGAATCTTTTAGAACAGGTAATACCTGCTTTTAATGTCACTGTAAATACATTACCAAAACTCCAAAAGAGCTACCGCTGTGCATTGCCTTCCGTTTATTTTCTTGATGGAAATGAGATTGCCTGCTTTTTCCTTTTTTTTTTCTTTGTGGGCCTATATTTTTATGTCCACTTGCTTGCTCTTTTCACCTACCAATAAAGCTCCTGTGGTACCAGCCAGTGCATTGGCACCATGAGCTACCCCTGTCCCACCAGTGGCAAGTCCTGGGCAGAGAGTTCTAGCCCTCATATATAGTCCCACATTGCAACACTTCCATGCATGATAAACCTGGCGTCAGGGTCTATGGGTTGGCAGAGCAACCCAGCTTTGCTGATTTACCAAGATACCCTCAGTCTGTACCTTTATGGGGGAAGGGCTCTGTTTTGTTTGAGAGAAAAAAAAGTCTGCTTATTTGAATCCAGGATTACTTTCTGTTCTCCAAATAGCACAGGCTATGTATTTCTAGCCATCAAATGTGTTAAAATTGTTATTACACATATTTAAACTGAGAGTTATATTACCTTAGCAGAGTATTTATGGATCTGAAGAACAGTAAAATAAAGATGCTATTGAACTGGGAAGGAAGGTCAGGTTTTCCATCAGTTATTAATGGAAGCCTACTGTTATGTTAAGGCAAGACTTGGGCCAGACTGACTGGCTTGCACTGGGTAGTACTGATACCGGTACTGCATTTTGTGCAAAATGAATAAAAAATGCTGCTGCTTTGATGTGGAAAATGTGTCGGCATATAGTACTTATGTGTGAGGTCTTCCTTAAATGATGGAAAAAATAATGGTTTGAAAAGAGCATTTTGTTAAATGATAGTAAAATAAGTGAGGGTTTTGAATTCTATCTGCCTCTCGTATGATCCCATATATTATGTTAAGTGTTGAAAGTGCCCCGTTCAGTACCTACAGCTGCTGCAAGAGAATTACAGGGAATGAATGCCATCTAGTGGTGGTAAATCCTCTTCCACGGCACTACCTAACTTCTCTTTGCTAGAGTATTAGAAATTTCTAAAGATTTTATTGCAAAAACATTCATGATGCATCTGCTACTAAAGTCATGGAAATATAAAATGTCATTTGTGATACAAAATTGCATAAAATGATACTTTATAGAAATATATACATCAACTTGTTTTTACTGTCTGAAAAAGGAAACTGAGCATTAACTGAGCTGATTTAATAAGGATTATTTCTATGGCTGTTACCAAGCGAAAAATAGATGATGGACGGTATTGCTATATATATATTCATTTGGGCTTTTTTTTTTTACTGTGAAAGTCATTGTGTTTTATACACACTTTCCATAGCTTATAATGAAACCCTCCTCCAGTTCAGCCTGTGTAATACAGAACACCCATTTGGGGGTCTTTTAAAATATATTTAGGAAAATATTATTTCCATCAGTTCTGAATGTATGTAACATTTTTCTTTTCAAACACATAACTGTAGCTTACTGTAGCCATAAGTCTTGGAGTGGAGCCACCTTCATAAGTCTCAAAAAGAGCTCATCCAGTACGTGTTTTGATCTCACTGATCTCAGCTGTACATTTTATTTGCTTCCAGGAATTGCTGCTCATTTTCTTTGCAGATTGGCATCTGCATTCCTTTTTAGAATAACCTGTACTCTTTGTTTGGATCCTGCACAACTGATTTTAATATTGATTTTAATGGGATAAGCTTTTGATCTTCTCTGGCTTCGTACAGGTCTGGATTTTGCCCACCTAAAATAGGCACTTAACACAGGCACTGCAAGTCATAAAACTTCAGTGCCTGATCTCAACAGAATGAATCAGACCGTGCAAGTTTGGCTGCAGGACAATCCCAAAAGCTGATTGAGGCTTGTCTCTCCCTTAACTGTAAAGAGAGAGTCTAGGGAAGGAGCTAGACCTGACTTGCGACATAGCTGTGTCTTAACTAGTCACACAAGCACTTTTAGGAAGTGATTCATTTGAACACCATCTAATTGTGAATGGAATGAATTTTACTCAGGAGATGAGCTGTTCCACATTCTGTATTTGTTTTGACGTTTATTCACACCCAAGTGTAAGACTTTACACTTGACCTTATTAAATTGCAACTTACATATTTCAGAATATTTCTGTAATTTGTCTGAGTCATTTGAATTCTATTATTCTCCCCCAACATCCCCAAAACCCCTCTCCATCCTTCCTGTACAAAAAGGAATGACATCGTTGCCAGACTAGACAAAATACTCAAGAGAGGCTCAGCTTTACTGTCCAGTGAGATGGTCCCTCTCTTCCTCAGCCAGCTCACTTGCAAGTAGGCCTGGGGTGCTGTGCTTAGCCACTGGTTTGGGGATCCAAAATAAAAGCATTCTGCCTGCAGAGATCAAGTGTGGCTTAGGGGTGAGCACTCAGAAACGTCCTCTGAGACAAAAACATTTACAATCTGCCAAAAATGGGAGCGAGGCAAAAAGAGTCTGTTCCAATGTAGAAAATTCAAAATAGCTGTCATTTAAAAAACATCAATCAAATCAATTAAATGATTTTTCATTTTGCATGGGGGCTTTAATAACCTGCAACTGACAGGTAAGGTGGCTTCACAAATGGACTAAAAATTGGAGAGCTCTTCCCTGCATACACAGAGGAATTGATTAAGCTTCAGTGGCTCTAATTAACTCAACTTCTTTTCTGCCTAGTTCTTCCTTAATTGAGAACCTAAGTTGTGACTATACTGTAATACTTTGCAATGTACAAGTAAATGTTCTGCAGAACATTTAGGATAAGTAATTAAATTTCAGTAATGAGACCGTAACTCAAAGTACTTTGCCCTTAAGTCCATGTTAATGAAGGGAGAGAAACTGGCTTGTGGGTTTCTTCTCAGTAGTGACTGCCCATATACACACTCATGCTTCTCATGACTGTGGACCTCAAGCAGCCAAGACCGGAAAATTTTCCTCTAGCCTTGTTCAGAGGGTGAGCGCATGCCCTGCTCCCCTGCCCATGTCTTGTGCCCACGTATCTGACCTAGTGCATTCTGTGCGCTCTCTTCTTCTAGCTGCCGAGGTGAGAAAAGCAGTACCTGCTGTTTCCTCCCTTCTTGTGCAGCTTTAGTCTTACCATTTTCTATTTACATTGTGTCTCTTGTATTTTTCTTAGTTCATCATTTTTTTCTCCTGTATTTTCTCCTCTCTCATTTCATTTCCCTGAGAGCAAACATACCAGCCCATGTTGTGCCTTGGAGCATGTAGAACCTGCCTCCACATTCAGTACTGGAGGCTTGTCCTCAGATAAAATTTCTTTTCTGGAACTGCATGGTGTGTCTGAAATACAGATTCCATCTGTGCACAACCTGTGATGTGCATTTTTCATCACCTGATGTTCCCTTCAGATTTTTATGTTGCTGTGGCAAGACTCATGTTTTGGGGGCAAGAGCCAAATCTTTACTCCTTTTAAGTGTGAAGCATGGAGAGATGAAGTTCCATTTTCAGATTTCCTTTCTAGAAAGGAGCAGTAAGGCCTGCGTTAAATTCAGTAGATGCTTTTGGCCCGGCCACAAGTATTTATCATCCTGTTTGCTTGAATGGCCCACTACTGTCTTGACAGAAAAAGTTTCAGATCTTACCTCTCAAGGCTATGCCAAGACTCAAAAGGTCATGACGATTTTCTCAGTAAAACCAGGCTCCCCTTCTTTGGTCGTGCTCCCCTGCCCAAGACCATGCAGCCTCTGGTAGCGACTGGCAGTATTTGGGGGTGACTGGAACCCTAACGCTCAGTTTCTATATTAGTGCCAGTTGGCACGGCTCAGCTCAAAGTCTTGTTTAAATACATCACTGAAGCAAGGCATCACTTTCTGCAGGGTCGTAGAGTTGTTGCTTCAATTCATCAGTAACAGAAACAGTGTCTTCAGTTTATCTATCTGAGTCAGCAGATCTCCACCCACTCTCGAGAATCTGCTGTGACCTAAGCGTAACAGGATAATTTTAGATCATTTTCATACTTTATTCTCAGAATGGTGAAAGAACACCCTTCTTCCTTAATATCCTACAACAGCCATGATGAGGAAGACTTTTTTGTTACCTATGAGTGAAACTCTTCCTTTATGTCAGACCTCACCATCCTGCAACCCCAGTTTATGATAGACACCATAAACATCAAGACCCTTGGCATAAGTTTTTCTTTACTTGCTTGTCTCCATTCCACCAACAGGCAATGAAATACCACACAGCTTAGAAGGAAGACCTTTAAATTCTCAACTATCCAATTCTTTCTCCAGTACAAGCTGGAGAATTATCAAGACCTGACAGTTAATGTAATGTAGAATGTTGTACATGTCTTAAGCCTTTCCCAAAGCCAAAGAAGAAAATGTCTTCTTTATGCTAGCAGCTGGATCCATAGGCACTGCAAGCATCATCATGTGAGTTGTTCATATTTGTTGTCATCTAGATCATTGACTTCCACCTTTGCAGTTTTGTACTCCTACTTCCCCATGCAAGTTCTATGTGGTCTAGAAAGAAAGTTCATACAATGCAACATTACAGACCATGCAGTGTACCTTCTGCTAGATGTTCCTAATCTTTTTAACACTCAGTCAAGAACCATTATGCATTTAAACAGTTCTGATTGACTCTTATTTTAATATGTTCTTTTCCAAAAATAAAAGGATTTATTTTCCATCTAGCATCATGGTTCAGAAAAACTATAATAAGCATTGATACCAATGTCATTGCACTGTTCGTATAAGCAAGAACCTCAGAAGAGGAGACTAGTTCAATAAACAAATGTTACCTGACCCTTCCACCTTTTCAGTTCATGCATGGTCAGGTTTACAGTATCTGTGAAAAACTGTTTGGAAGGTGCAGACAGTTTTCTCAATTGTTGCTCCTCTTTCACATATTAAAAGGCATTTTCTAGCCCTTGCCCAAAAGTGCTCATGCGTCTTTAGCAATGCAATAAGGAACATTACTCTAGGCAAATGTGGTAGATAAAGTGATATGGCTGAATTTAATATCCTCTTGCTTACTGCACCTATCGTCTTGTTTCTTTCTAAGATTGCTCTGGCAGAAGGTATCTTCTCTTCTTGTGGTGGGAATGGAGAGGCTTGTATGGCTTTTCTTCAGAGAAAAAGGAATTTACAGCAGTTATGTTTTAATACCAAAGAGGAAAGATGCAAAGCAACTCATTTTGAACTTTCTAAAGCTGATCATCTTCTGCAAGTTCCAGTTTAAGGTGAATACTCTGTACTATCATCCTCTAGTAAAGTCTGATTTGCCAAGTAGTTCTGGCTTCTAGATCTCAGTCTAAAACTCCAAAGTCTTTGCCTCTCTTTCAGATCTCCTAATACAGATTCAAATACACCATCTATCATCTCACAGCTTAGTACTGTCTTTCATTACTAGAGCAACTCTTCTTTTCTCCTTGAAGGACATTTTTCTCTTTAGCACAGAGAAGATGACCTACATACACTAGCTATGTTATAAGATACTTAGGCTCAACCTTACCAAAATCTGTTTCCCTAGTGCAACCTCTGGTCCCATCATATTTACCGAAAAATAGCTCCCATCTGTTTCACTAGTGCAACCTCTGGTACCATCATATTTACTGAAAAATAACTCCCTTTTCCCAGAAGGGAATGCATAAYGTTACATATTTCTACTTCTGGGTTTTATCTACAGTACATAATCTTGTTAATTTCAAGAAGTGAGGAAGACAGAGAGAATTGAATTAATTATAAAGCTGAATAGCACTCCTTCTCATGAAATGTGAGTTTGGGGGACCATCTCAAAGTTTGAATCCAATGTTGATAGCGATGACTAATACAGAAGCAAAAAATCTACCATACTGTATAGCAGTGTGATCCCAGTGGGGACAGACAGGAGGATAAGGAGGGATTCATTTTAGACTCACTCAAATGATGCTATGACAGATCAGACTAAAAATGTGCATTTATACTGATGGCTGAAAACAAATTCCAGCATTTTTGACTGTCCTAATCTTGCTACAGAGATCCACTCTATCCACAAATATGTTTTGAATGAATTTTTTTGGAAAATCTGAATTAGACTCAATTGTCCTATAATTTTTTTTCTCCGTAGGAGATAGCCATCTAATACTTGAAAGGATCTTCTAATTCAAATCAATAGATAAGTGGTAACAACTACAGAGTAGTTTACTGCCTTGATTTGTATGCCAGTATATTGCTGTCAATATGCCTGGAAACTTTCCAGCGGAACACATTGTCATTGAAAAATGCCAAGTTGCCAAAAACAAAAATGTGATTTTTTTTAGAGCTGGAAACAGAGGCTTCAAGCTTCCTGCTGCAAGGATGGAAACCTGGAAAAGCAGAGGAGGGGCTGCACAAATCAGAGCACTCTCTATTTAGGCAGAATGTGTCTTCTTAGTGCTTGGGTAAACATGTTTCTGCTCTGCATGTTATCTTTGAGCTGGGGACCATATGACTATGAAAATAAGCAGGATCAATGTATGGACACAAGACCTGTCCCACAATTCCTGGAAAAATATGGGCTTGTGCCAGTAAGCACTTTCCCATTTCCCAGGCCTCACTGGAGGACTAGCACATACCAGGGCTTGCTCCCAGGAGGCAGCGAGTATGAGGCCACCCTGTCTAGGGGAAGAAGCCTGTGCAGCCAGATGGTTGGAGCTGTGCCGCGCTGTATGCCTGCAGGGACACAAACAGGTCCTGGCCCATTTAATTTACTAGCATAGCCCTGGCCTATGGCCTGAGGCTGCATGGCTGTGGTGGGCGCAGGGACTGCTCCGCAGCGGTGGTGCTGCCGGGGCAGGAGGCATCTAGGCACTGCTGGTGCTCTGGGAAGCCCCAGCAGCCACTGACGGAAAGGGATGTAACGCTGGTCATTGCCACAGTTGTTCACCTCCAGCAAAAAAATGGAAAATGGTGTGTTTCAGCCCTGCACAGGAGCAGCGAAAGCAGTAAGACAAAAGTCTATTCCATGTCAGCTTTCCCCAGTACTGCCAGAAAGTGTGTTCCCATTTTGGAGAAAGAGCATTTGTTTTATTAGACAGCCATAATAAAAATAATCCGTGTGCTGTTATTGAAAATTGTAACTAAAAACTTAAACCAAAAGAGTGTTTATTTATATTGCATAAATGCCTAGAAACTCACTTAGAGAAGGCCCCATTTTCCTCCACACCAAAATTAAAGACTATGTTCACCATTAGCTTTCCAGTTTACAGGGACAAGAAAAATCAAAAAGGAGGTAAAACAGAGGCACGGAAAGATAAAGTGACATATTCACAGCTTTATGTAGCTTATGTAGCAGAATACATTTCCCGTGATGCACATTCTTCTATCAAGTACCACAATGTCCTTGTTATCAACAGACCTTTTTTCTGTGAACTACAACACATTCAGCAGGTGGTCTTTAAAAAGCACAAGAATATTCTGTTTGAATCAAAGGATGAAAGTAAGTGAGAGACACTGAAAATTCCCTCTGCTAATGTGTCTCTTTCTTTCTAAGCTGCTTCCAAAGTGCTTCCCCTAACTTAGAGAAAGAACTTCCTGCTTAAAGCACAATGTATACTTGAAATGCACTGTAATGTTGTGATTTCCATTTCCTACCAACTAATCTGCTAATATTAGCCACAATCAATAGAACATTTTTAAGCTGAACAGTCCAGGCAAAAGTAATCATTTGCATATGACACTGTAAGAATCAGCTCTGCGTGTTTTGCTCACTTTTCACTGGGAGTTTTTCTTTTTTCTTATTCATCTTGGAAAGGAAGGGTGGTCCAAGAGAGCTGGTTAATATTCAAACATCACTTCCTCCAGGCTCAAGAGCGGTGCATCCCTATGAGTAGGAAGTCAAGCAACGGAGGCAGGAGACCTGCATGGATGAGCAAGGAGCTCCTGGCAAAACTCAACCAGAAGAAGGAAGTCTACAGAAAGTGGAAAGGGGGACAGGCCACTTGGGAGGAATATAGGAACGTTGTCAGAGTATRCAGGGATGYGACGAGGAAGGCTAAGGCCCGTTTGGAATTAAATCTGGCTAGAGATGTCAAGGACARCAAGAAGGGCTTCTTCAAATACATCAGCAGCAAGAGGAAGACTAGGGAAAATGTGGGCCCTTTGCTGAATGGGGTGGGTGCCCTGGTGACGAAGGATGCAGAGAAGGCAGAGTTACTGAATGCCTTCTTTGCTTCAGTCTTTACTGCTCAGGCCAGCCCTCAGGAACCCCAGATCCTGGAGGCAAGAGAGAAAGTCTGGAGAGAGGAAGACTTTCCCTTGGTGAAGGAGGAGTGGGTTAGAGATCATTTAAGCAAACTTGACACCCACAAATCCATGGGCCCTGATGGGATGCACCCACGAGTGCTGAGGGAGCTGGCGGATGTCATTGCTAAGCCACTCTCCATCATCTTTGAAAGGTCATGGAGAACAGGAGAGGTGCCCGAGGACTGGAAGAAAGCCAATGTCACCCCAGTCTTCAAAAAGGGCAAGAAGGAGGACCCAGGGAACTACAGGCCAGTGAGCCTCACCTCCATCCCTGGAAAGGTGATGGAGCAGCTCATCCTGGAGGCCATCTCCAAGCATGTGGAGGACAAGAAGGTGATCAGGAGTAGTCAGCATGGCTTCACCAAGGGGAAATCATGCCTAACCAATCTGATAGCCTTCTCTGATGGAATGACTGGCTGGGTAGATGAGGGGAGAGCAGTGGATGTTGTCTACCTAGACTTCAGCAAGGCTTTTGACACTGTCTCCCATAGCATCCTCATAGGGAAGCTCAGGAAGTGTGGGCTGGATGAGTGGACAGTGAGGTGGATTGAGAACTGGCTGAATGGCAGAGCTCAGAGAGTTTTGATCAGCGGTGCAGAGTCTAGTTGGAGGCCTGTAGCTAGCGGTGTCCCCCAGGGGTCAGTAGTGGGTCCAGTCTTGTTCAACTTCTTCATCAATGACCTGGATGAAGGGACAGAGTGCACCCTCAGCAAGTTTGCTGACGATACAAAACTGGGAGGAGTGGCCGATACACCAGAGGGCTGTGCTGCCATTCAGAGAGACCTGGACAGGCTGGAGAGGTGGGCAGAGAGGAACCTCATGAAGTTCAACAAAGGCAAGTGCAGGGTCCTGCACCTGGGGAGGAATAACGCCATGCACCAGTACAGGTTGGGGGTTGACCTGCTGGAAAGCAGCTCTGCGGAGATGGCCTGGGAGTGCTGGTGGACACCAAGTTAAGCATGAGGCAGCAATGTGCCCTTGTGGCCAAGAAGGCCAATGGTATGCTGGGGTGCATCAGGAAGAGTGTTGCCAGCAGGTCGAGGGAGGTGATCCTCCCCCTCTACTCAGCCCTGGTGAGGCCCCATCTGGAGTACTGCGTCCAGTTCTGGGCTCCCCAGTACAAGAGGGATGTGGCACTACTGGAGCAAGTCCAGCGAAGGGCTACTAAGATGATTAGGGGACTGGAGCATCTCTCTTATGAGGAAAGGCTGAGAGAGCTGGGCCTGTTCAGCCTGGAGAAGAGAAGGCTGAGAGGAGATCTTATCAACGTGTACAAGTATCTGAAGGGAGGGTGTCGAGAGGATGGGACCAGACTCTTTTCAGTGGTGCCGAGCGACAGGACGCAAGGCAACGGGCACAAACTGAAACACAGACGCTTCCATCTGAACATGAGGAAATACTTTTTCACTGTGAGGGTGACAGAGCACTGGAACAGGTTGCCCAGAGAGGTTGTGGAGTCTCCTTCTCTGGAGATATTCAAAACCCGCCTGGACACGATCCTGTGCAATGTACTCTAGGTGAGCCTGCTTGAGCAGGGGGGTTGGAGTAGATGATCTCCAGAGGTCCCTTCCAACCTCAGCGATTCTGTGATCTTTTCATTTTATTTTTCTTCCTGCATTCTAAAATATGTATTTGTGCCTTATTTACTGATGATGGAAAGTCAGGTCAGCCTAAGGATAAAGGGTGTATCTATCAAAAAAATAAAAAAAAATTATTTTAATCTTGTTATATATTTACTGAATTTTTATTTGCTACGTATAGAACTCTCATTTCACAACAAATGTGCCTATAAAACAAAAGTGTTATTTGTTATTTTTTTCCTGAGAACACCCAAAAAGTTAAGCCAGTATAGCTGTTTAGGCTGAACTTGTGAAAACTCAAGTCAGGGTTTTCAGCCTAAGCAAATTAAACAAAAAATAGTAACTTTTATTCTCATTAATATTTGTCCATTAGTTGATTTTTATCAATTTCATATCAATCAAATCAAATTTATTTCAATCTAAAGCAATCCAAAAGCCACATGTAGCAAAATTAAGCAGTGTTTAAAATTAACAGAACAGTAAGAAGTGAGAACTGATAACTCCTTTTTTTTTTGTGGATTTTATTTTTCTCTTAAACTATCACTACACACACTTAAGGAAAGTGTCATATCACCCTCTTCTAAAATTTACTTGCATTTAGTCATCTGGATTAATTTGGCTTCAGTGTTGTAATATGTATGTCATAGATTTCTTTTGCTATTTCTTCATTTGCTAACTTTAAGGAAAGAGTGAAATATAGTAAAATGATGAAATTATGGTCAGATTTGGAGAATAACATAGAAAATGGTTTTAAAGATTTCAGTGAAATCTGGTTTAACTATAGCATTTATTCTTTTCACCTCTTTAGACACTAATTTTACTAGAGAATAATATTACTAGAGAATAATATTACTACTACTACTACTACTACTACTATTACTAGAGAAGCATACTCCCATTTATTCAGCCATAGCTGTTCTCACTGCTATCACTTATGCCTTGTACAGTGCTCAAAAATCCATTAAGATACACAGTGAAGTCAATGTTTCAGATAGATTTTACAATTAAGTAGAAAAAGTGTAATAACAGAATCATTTAGATGGTGTGGATAGTTTTGTTAACTACAAATACCTGTGTATCTGTTGGCCTTTCATTGGTTTTTATTTTTGTTGTTAATCTATATTTAAAAAAAAAAAACATTAAAATGATGAAGGAAAGCTTTCAAAAGCAGAAAATGGTGAAGCTGAATGTTACCAGTTATGGTGCTCCATTTATTTTTCTGCCAAACTCTCATTGGCAGTACATATTAAACACTGCAGAGATAATAAGGTATCAGGAGCAAGACTGAGCCTTACAGCCCTGTGATTTATTTTTAGGCAGATTTAGGACCCAGTTTTTAAATTCAGACTGTGAAGTACTGATATGAACAGCTCTATTTTACCAAACAGAAATAAAATTTTCAATCATAGAATAATACAATAATTTGTGTTAGAAAGGATCTCTGGAGGTCATCTAGACCAATGCCCCACTCAAAGTAGGGCAAGCTTAGATCAGATTACTCAAGGCCTTGTCCAGTTGATTTTTGAACAACTTCAAGGATGGAGATCTCACAATCTCTCTGTCCCCATTCCAGTATTTAATGACTCTCATGGTATTTTTTTTTCCTGTATATCTAGTTGCAATTTCCCATGCTGCAACTTGTGTCCGTTGCCTCTCACCTTTTTGCGGTATACTTCTGAGGCTAGTCTAGCTCTGTCTTCTCTACATCCTCCCATCAAATATTTATAGACATTGATAAGATCCCCCTGAGCCTTCTCTTCTCCTGGCTGAACAGTCCCAGCTCCCTCAGCATCTCCTCATATGAGAGATGCTCTAGTCCCTTAATCATTTGTGTGGCCCTTCATTGAACTCGTTCCAGTAGGTCCATGTCTCTCTTGTACTGGGGTGAGTCCAGAACTGGATGCAGCACTCCAGATGTGGCCTCACCAGGGCTGAGTAGAGGGGGAGGATCACCTCCTTTGACCTGTTGGCAATGCTCTTCCTAATGCACCCCAGGATACCATTGGCCTTCTTGGCCACAAGGGCACATTGCTGCCTCATGGTCAACTTGGTATCTGCAAGGACCCCCAGGTCCTTCTCCACAGAGCTGCTTGCCAGCCCATCGGTCCCCAGCCCATCCAGGTGTATGGAGTCATTCCTCCTCAGGTGCAGGGTATGACATTTCGCTTTGTCAGAATTCATGCTGCTCCTCTCTGCCCATCTCTCCAGCCTGTCGAGGTCCCTCTGAATGGCAGCACAGCCCTCTGGTGTATCAGCCACTCCTCCCAGTTTTGTATCATCTGCAAGCTTGCTGAGGGTGCACTCTGTCCCAGCATCCACGTCATTAGTGAAGATATTACCCAGTACTAGATCTAGTACAGTATCAGTCCATGGGGTGCAGTGCAAATAGTAAATTCTGTTTACCAGTCTGTCCAAGATTAAGTGAGGAATAGTTTGAAATATGAAACAAATTGAGAATCTTCTACAGTATACATTAAAACACCAATGAGAGATTCCACTATTACTATCACTCATTTCTTATAATCGTCTTGGACAGAATTTAATTAGGTATTGAGATTAACTATGTCTGTGCTTCTGCATAATGCTTATTTAGACCTTAATGGAAAGCTCAGTGAAGTAAACTGAAAAGCACAAGCTAACTGTAATTGAATTCACCTAGGGCTTATATGTTTACTTCTTTCCTAAGGAGAATACTGCTATTCCTAATTTCTGTTTTCCCAGGTATTTTCATGTGCAGTAATATTTAAAGTGTGTGTGTGCTTCTGTATCTGTACACATGCAGATACATAGATAAGTATATGTACACAAACATGTATATGACTATCCAGAAAAAAATGATTTTCCTTCCTGCAAGAATGACAATGGATTTCCTTTCCTCTTCTGTCTCTAGCAGCTCCATTCTCTCCCACCAGTCTCCATCCCATGAGGTTCAGAACTGCAGCATTCCATGTGTTAGTCTTCAAAGCTGTCCTCCGTGAGCAGCAGCATCTTCTGAATTTTGCATAGTGTATCAGTTTTGTTATCAGAGATCATCAGTCTGGCTCCTGCTCTGCCAGACAGGCTGATTCCAGTCTTTTTTCTCCCTTCTCTCCCCCTCAGCTCAATGTGAGAACTGAATGAGATGCTCCCCGGTAGTCTGACACTGCTTCGCTCAGGTCTATCAGTGCTCTAGATCAGCATGGTCAGGTAGAGCTGTCTTTACCTTTAAACAGGGAGGTGAAAGCTGCTGTGCAGCATCTGACACATAATTAATGTTCAATGTAAAGAGCTGAATAATAATAAAAAGAATGTTCATCATACTTTGTAATATTAACAATTAAACATGGGAAGTTGCCACTTGTCAAAGTATTAGTATCATAGACCTTATCTTGTAAAAATTACAAGACAGTATACTCTAATTAATAACATCTAACAATAGGTATTAACAAACACAATAGGGAAGCAGAAGCCTAGTATCTTGTACTCTGCTTATAGCTGTCTAACTCTGGTTTTCAATGTGTTGTTTGATTATCGCTGGTCCTCAGCTTCCCCAGCCTTAAAGAGTTCTGAGAAATATAGCTTAAAAGTACCATGTAAGAGTTACTTAGCACTAGAAACCAAATCTCTCTGATGGGTAAGATGGAGCAGGCTGTCATTGCCAGGACTGATTATGAGTACTAGCAAAATGAAAGTAAATAAATGTGTGAGTGGAGGAAAAAATACAAAAGCTGACATATTCCACTTCTTCTTGCTCTCCTTGTAATATTTTGCCACTGAAGTGCTAAGCCTGATAAAGCAATGGTTGAATGGTGAAATATATATTAATTCTCTAAATTGATCAAGTTGTAAATTTAGCTATTAAAAAAATAATAATTGTTTCTTATCTTAACTTCCAGTGTGTCTGCTAACTGAAGCTAACAATTGGCATTTTTATAAATGATATTTAGATCATTGGCATAAAAAACTGAGAAAAATAATAATAAATTAAAAAGCGGTACTTACAGAAAGGTAGAATTAACCAGAATATTAGCTCAAGCATTCCTCCATAATCTCCTCTGCTATCTTTCTTTTTCGTCAACAAAGCAGCACATTGGCACAAAAAATCATTAACATGATACAGATAAGTATTTATCAAGAGATCTGCATTGCTTTTTTTTGTAGTTTAGTTGCATAATGAGGATTTCTTTATCCCTTGAGTCTGAAACTGCATGAACTTACCTCACCACTGGAGACTCTCACCGTCTCTAGTTTTCCTGCATAGCCTATTGATTTCACTGAACAAAACATAGGCTTCCTTCTACTCATACAGGACCATAGACGCAGATCATTGGCCAAATGTTTCTGTACATTTGCAGCACACCACAGTTTGGGCTGGTAGCAACATCACTGGACTTACACTGCTTCAGGACCATAGTAGCAGCTCTCTGTGCATCTCTTCTTAAACCCAGGGGATTTGGGAGATTCATGAAGTGACCTCTCCTTATCATTCCTCTCTCCCTTTCCTTTTTTTCCCTAGAGGTCTGCACAGTTGCTTCTAAAAAGCACTGTAATGTGAAAGCAGATTGATGGCTCCTCTACTTGAGGGAGCTTACTGATGACACCACCACCAGTGTCTTCTTCACCCCGCAGAAAGTCAGGAGGGGCTCCTCTGCATATGCTCATTTTCTATGGAGTAGCTGGGATTTTACATGCAATAATAGGTCCACTCTGTACAATAATACAAAAACATTTTGTCACTGCACCACACAACTAAGGAAGTTTGGACTCAAGAAATAGGCTATTTCTATTATTGAAAGAACAGTGGAAGCACTGGAAGACAAAAGATGAATACAACTAATTTGGGGGAGTCTTAAAGTGACCTTTTTCCATCTTTCCCCTCCCTCCACACCTTCTTTTTCCCTAAAAGTCTGCATACGCCATCTACTGCTGGGTGAGCATTTCTTGGGAATAGGCTTGAATGCAAGCAATTCCAGCAGCAGAAGAAAGCAACCAGCCGTGCTCAGTCTAATGGTCTTGACACCATGCACTAACGGTCTTTGAGCCACCTTTCCAGGTGGTTCCTTCTTGGAAAGCTGCCTTCCCTGCACAACATGCTGGCCCTTCTAGCTGATAGTGTCGATGATTCGCTGCACTTGATGCTCCTTTCTCCTATGTTCAGCCATGTATGAGGACCCCCTTGCTGGCTCAGTGCCTTTGCTTTGCAACGCAGAAAGAAATATAGCTATTCGTAAGGAGCACACTTCTTTGTTGCTTTCTTTATCTTCCTCCCTGGCAACTTTATGCTGTTAAAAGTCCACCCCTTCCCCAACAATAGTGCCCTTTTTCGAGCACTAGCCATTAAAATTAAGCCTGTTTCTCAGTGGCTTTTTTTTTTTTTTTTATGGCTTTGTAAAAAATTTATCCTTGCTTTAGATATTGTATAAAATCTCATTTCAGTTGCGGTTTATATCATCATCATTTCTGCCACAGTATTTCAGGTCAGGTCTCAATCTCTGTCTTTTAGAGGTCTCCATACTTTTTATATTGTGTTACACAGACTTCATTTTATTGTATGGGTTCTTTTTCTTAAGGCAAGGGATTGTGACACAATACCAAAGAAGAAAACCTTTGTAAAAATTCCATTGGTAATGCATAGCTATCACCTTTTGAAGGGATTTAACTGAAAATAAGTCATTTTCACTCCAGCTGTACTGACCTCCATCTTCTGGAAATCATAACGAGGGACATTTCATGCTACAGAAGTTTAGCATTCTTTTAAAATGAGTTATATGTAATATCCATTTCATAGTAGTAGAGAATAGAGGCTGACTTGTGGCCTGATTCTCTGCTCAGTTGCTGATATAAGTCTGGGAATAGCTTCATCAAAGTTGGTGGGCTTGCCACTTCTGGAAAAATATGAGAATCAAAGCAGACATTGGTAGCTCTTTTTCTTTTTGGTATTAGAATAGTTTCTGAATTTTCTGGGCCAAGCTATTGTCAGCAAATATAAAGAACAGTATTGTATGATGCTAAAGTGGGAAAGTTGAGCTGTATAAAAACCTAAGTTTGATTCAGATATCTCTAGTACTGTTTTTACCACACTTTAAAGTCAGTGGCATAATTATAGTTACTTTTGATTAGCAGTGGAATAGCTGAAATCAGACTTAATTGCAGTATGACAGACCAACAATTAAAATCTCAACCGTTCTGTGATTCTGTGAAAAATTCTCCCAATGTACTGTTTTATTTGGTTTCTTTTACATAAATGCATTTAGTAATTTATTAATGGAGTACATATATTGGCTCTGAGTTTCTGTTCTTTGTTGCATTGATTCAGAATTCTGAGAAAATAGTGAATGTTCAATGTGGGGTAAGATTTCTCTTATACATATTCATATGAACGAAGGAGGAACATGCAAAAACAACAGAAATGTGAATGTTTTTACAACAGAGCCTAATACTGATGTTTTTAAACCCTTTCATAAAGACCTTTCTGTGGACTTACAGACACTCACGTACACAATAAGATTTAAAAAACAATGCTGCGTTAGGTTCTGGAACAGACTTCATAGCCTTTATGGCAGTTTGTTTGATTCTGTGCTGCTGCATTTACTGAAATGAAATATTTACTAAAAGTGTGAGTACTGGCTAATGTATTGAATGACTCTTGTTGTCTTTCCTGTTAACAATAATTTGGGGAGCAGATTGTGTTTTCTTCAGAATAATGTAGTTCATTTAATAGTTTCTTTGGATTTACAAATAAGAGTATAAAAGAGCTCCAATCCTAGAGATGCAAATCAAGATACAAAAACCAGTGCACTGTCCTGCTCTCCGCTACCCTCTTCCTTTCCCAGAGAAGTCACAAATTCAGTTTACCCTTCCCAACACTTTCTTCCCAAACTCTCCCTGAAGAGGCTGAGGTCATTTTAAACTCTCACTGGGACAGAAGTCAGGTGTGATGTTTAAGGAGAAGTCAGAACTGCAGTACAGAAAAAAAGATAAATATTTTCAAGTTGTAAGTGAAGTACTACATGAATGGGGAAAATTGGATCTGTGTCCCAGTTGGTCAGGTTGCTAGGGCTAATTTCTGTCTTCATGGGTGAAAAGCTGAACCTGGTCCTCCCGCTCCCTGGGCAAAGCCACCATGGGTGGCTGTGGCAGTGTCTCTGCCTCTTCGGTGTCTCCATTTTGAAATGAAGGTGCTTCTCGCTGCTCTACTTGGTGCTGCATGCAGCTCTGCCGTGTGCCCCACGGATGCTTGGGGCATGGCTAAGAGAGCAGGTCTTCAGGCACACAGAGTGCCTCCACATTAGCATTTTAGTTTGTGTCAGGAAAGTGCTTTTGAAGCAAATTTCCTGATCGTGGCCACTTACGGTGCTGTGCTTCACATCAAGGCCAAACTCTAAATACGTGAAATGTTTTTCTTTTGGATGATGTTAAACAGGAAGATGTGCCCCACAAGCACACCTGAGGTGCTCCAGCTCCTGGTGAGAGTTAGTCCAGGGAACAGGCTAGAGCTAGTAGAAAATAAAACCCTGTGACGTGCATGCTATGGATAAAAGCTCTTTAGCATCAACACTTGCTGCACTAATCCTACCCTATCAGACTATGCTACTTGCTAATGTAGACATTAGGTGATGCAACTCTTTGCCCTGTCTCTGGACCATGACTGAGCTTGGCCCTTTGGTTTTGAATGTAGGAGCATACAAGGAAGCATCTGGTGTTTTAGGGAGCCCCCAGACTTAATGAACTAGCAAAGACCTTCTGGAACGTTATCTTGTACTTATTTACCAAAGTCTCAGACCTGCTTTTCCCTTTCAAAGTAGGCACTCTGGATTTTTTGCCTCACCTCTGTGCACTGTCAGAGAGGAACAGTATTCACCCCTTACTCACCAGCACTCTCTCTGTTTAGGTTGTCATTCAGGGCAATGTCTGTTATTATGCATACTGTACAGCTGAGGCCTCATCTTGGTTATAGGCTGTAGTCAATGTTGTTGGATAGAGAAGGGAAACATGAGACTTTGATTTCCACACTGAGGAGCTGTCAGAAACTCCTTTCCTTGCTCTGAAGGGCTTAAGTTTTTTGCCTCTGTTATCTCACTGTAGAAGTGCAGCATAAAGAAAGGTGGTTCCTCAGGGACTAAGGATTCATATCCTATTTTATAGATCATAATCTGCACCTGTAAGTATGCAAGAGAGAAAAATGACTGTGTGTATATTTTGGATATACAAATGTATGATTTGTTCAGAGGAAGATGCTTCACTAAAATGCTTTTTTTCTGAAATAGTAAGCAATTCCTGGTTTGCAAATTGTATGTGATCAATATTCATAAGCATTTTTAGATTCAAAATCAGAATTGCATGTAGTCTTGGTTGAAATACAAGCCATATAACATAATTTCTCTTCTCTGTCCACATGGTCAACATTGTTAGGGTGAAATTCATCTCAGTTAGCATTAGGGATATAAAATGTAGGTTTCTACATCAGAGCTAATCAGCAGCAGCTTTTTTGCTAGCCAGTGTAGAAAAATAAGCACTTTCAGGGAATAAGCTGTCTAATTTATTTTAGACATTTACTTTAGAATAAGATGAGTGCCTGTTCTTTCCACTGACTATAAAGGAAGTTCAGACAATGAGGTTATACATAGATGTGCACTTTTGGTCTGATGAATCCCAACCATAGAGCCCAGTTTTGAGAGAATACACTGAAAAATTCAAATTTTGTGTTTCACAAATATTCTGTCTTGTTCAAATTAAATTTGGGAATTCTTCAAACATTTCTGCCACTACATGCATTTACTACAAACAAGCACAAAAGCAGATCTGGTTAATCATTAGCAGTATTTGCTCATTTTTATTGTTTGACAAGTGTGAACATGCATCTGACATACCTGAAGAGTTGCAGGTTGATTGTGTGCTTGTTTTCTCTGGCAAATATGTTGTAATGATCAGCGGAATTTGTGTTATGAAACCAAACCAGGGAACAGATCACTAAGGGTGTTAATTGCCAAAGCTGCATTAACTTCAGTAAGCTTCAAGGCAGCTTCAGTGATTTGCGTTAGTCCAAGCTAGGGATCTGGCCTCAGACAGTTGTCATGTCACTTACGTTTTAAATCACATTAGTCCATTTGTACATCAACTGTGATGCTGTAGTTATTTAAAATGGAAGTTTTTAATCTCTATCAATTTCCCTATTCTAGGGAGGCAAGTATATTTTCATTATCACATATTGCTGAAGGAGTACAGATGGAAATGCATTATAGGTGTCATGGATCACATCCTCCATTGAAGCCAACTGATTTGTCTCTCCTTGTGCCAGCAGGAATTTTTAATATTTTTATTCAATGTGAAAAATGGTTTGACTACACCTACCTCATGTGTTCAGCTGCCAATAGCTAAAGGTGTGGTTTCTCCCACATCCCCTCCAATAAAATGGTATTAATGGTATTTAGTCACTGATCTTAAGGGGAGTCTGACTGGGTCCCAAATAAGCAACTCATTTATATGAGGGACTGACAAGCTGGCCATATATTTTTGTTTGTCTGTTTGTTTGTTTTTGTAAATCAAATCATTTTAGTTACAGACAAAAAAAAAAAAAAGTAGAGACTGGAAAGCAAGAAGAACAAAACAATAACACAAATTTCTTACTCATTTCTCATTTTATTACTTTAAAAGAGCAAAATTAAAACAAGACAAGATGCTGATGCCAGATCCCTAGATTTTTCCTTCCACTGTGCTATAGAAGCAGATTGATTTACTGGAAAAACAGAGTTGTGAATCAAGCATTTCCAAAACTCAATCCAGATTTAGATACCAGATCCCTGGGTGTCTTTTGCCAAATCTTTTAGTCTTTCAGCAACTTATCTCTCATCTCCAAACTGTGATATTAATTATTGTCTGCTGCACAGAAGCAAGGGGCTGCAAGGCTTCCTGAATGTTTGTTCTGCCTTTTGAACATGGAAAGCCTTCCATGAAGGCAAAAATTTGCAACTCTTCAGGATGGGTCTAGAGCTAAGATTTTCAAAGCAGGAAAGGAGACAGATCCATAAATTTCCCATTGATTACTGAGTAACCTGCACTGCAGGGGAGAATTATGCCTGCAACCTTTTTATGCATTTGAAGGACAGCTAAATACTTTGAGGAGATGAGTATGTGAAGAGGAAAAAACATATATCTGAGCTTCAAGCAGATTTTTTTTTTTTATAAGTGAGTTGTAAACCATGGAAAATAAGGGTTAAAAGGACCCTTTACTAATATTAAATACAAGCTGCAGGCTGCAGGTATTACAAGAACTTTCTTTAGTAAAAGCAGCTTTCACACCACTTTCTACAAGCAAAAAATTCTCTCCTTATTTTAGATTTTTAATGTGTTAAATCTCCATCATAGGAACCATCCTTGAAATGGGAATAATATTGATATATCACAAGGGCTGACATAGAAAAGAATTTTTTGTCTAACTCCTGTTGTTTCTCTTGCTAAATCAGGACTGTAGCAGTTGCACATTATGAGTGTGCACCTATGGCACCACTTGATGTTATATATGGTTTCTCGCTGTTGGTTAAATACTCAAGGCCAGCTTGTGACCTCCTCTTCTGAATGAGCACAGAGGGGAAGTGGAGAAGCCAGAGGTCTCCCCCTCATCTCGTGTGTGTCCCAAGAAGCCATCACAGTTAGACAAGCAGGGCTTTTCTAGCAGGGCATTGCAAAACGGCTCCATGCAGACTCTGGCTCTCCGTTCTCGCTCCGTCCTCGCCTGTGCCCGCTCCCAAAGTCTTCAGCGTATTCCGGAGAGCTGAATAACACTCTCAGCACTCGACCTCCCTGAGGGCAGACAGCTTTGATCCCAAGAGATGAAAATCCAGTTCAATTCATAAATACTGTGCTCATTTAAAATGAAAGGTACAAATCAGCAGGTAGGGTCTCTAGCTAATGTGTGACCTCCTGCTTTTTAATTTGTAGCCCATAGGTAATTGCTATACTTGATAAAATGGTGTACTACAGTAACATTTTCAATCATGTGGAAGGCACTCAGACTGCTGAATTACCTGTCCATTACTTTATTCGCTTTCATTTTAACTTTTTCCCATGATTAAACACCAGGAAATTGATGGCTACCTAGTTGGAAAAATACTCTCAACACTGTATCACTGATGTTGTATATTTCACAATTTATATCTATCTGATTGATAAAATGCCTTTCTAGAGAAAACAACATTGTATTTTTCTTTTTTCTTTTCTATTTCTCTCCCACAGATTGTGAGCGTGGGAAAGCATGTTAAAGGATACCACTACATTGTTGCAAACTTGGTAAGACCCTTTCCTAGAATTATACCCCTGCTCAGTAAGTGAAACACTCAGCTTTGCTTTGCGCTTACAGCACTTCACATAACATTCGCCATTTGTCACTAATATGCAGATAAGCATAATGTATTCTCTATAGTGCATGAAAGAACTTGGTTTTGTTGTTACTGCCATCTATACGAGAAGGGCATAATGTTATCCTCTTAAATTTTATCAAAATCAATGTAGCGTAAAGGACTGCTAAGTGTATCTTGTGGCTGAATTAGATGCATTTACAGAACTACACTATCAGTTTTGATTCATGTTTTTAATGTTACTAGCATAACAACTCTCAAAGTAACTTTTCTACATTCTCTAGGGAACATTAATTTTCCTGTAAGATAAGCTACTTCCAGTCAAATTATTAGTTCAGTATTTTCCGTCTAAGTTTAAACTGAACGTTCACATAGATAATGTTCAGAAGAGGGCATACCAAGAGTAAATGCAAAATTTTATTTTTAAAATAATCCATTCTTTAAGCCAAAATACCTGCCTGGCCAAGCACAGTGAATGTGGGACAGAGTCTAATGCATGCTTTTGATTGCTTTCCTACTTTTAGCTCTCCCTCAAGGAATTTTAGTTGACGTAAAATATTTTATTGTGCTCTGCTGTACTGGTACCTTAACTTAAGATCACTTCAGGTTATTTTTAAGACCTCAGGCTTTTAAAATGTGACAAGTCTGTTCTCCTAGGACATTGCAAATTAGATTTTCAACATCCCAACTTTATAATTCCCCAAGTAACTTTTCCCATGCAGAGTTGTTGCTGTAGAAACCGGTTGTTTTGTTGAACTGCTCTTGGGATATTAAGTGCAGCCAGTCACACCTACGTCAGCAGCGGCAAATGCTGCTATCTAGTGGATGTTCAATAGTGTAAGAAGTATGATTTCATGATGTGTTACCTTTCCTATTCACTGTTAGTCTCCTTTAGGACATGAATCTCTGTCCTTAACGTGTGTGTGTGGGGGGGTGTTGTATATTTTTTTTCCTGTGGCATTGGGTCAGTACTGCAGGGGTTTTTGTTTGTTTATTTGTTTTTTCTGACTTTTTCTTTTTTTTAAGTCAGGTGTGATCATACACTTCTGGTTGCACTGATAAATGTCAATCAGAGGAATTTAAGAAAATAAAAGTAAGATGCCTCTGACATAATTAAATATAGCATCTAGGAAAGGAGCAGAAAAATTCTTGTTTGCTTATTAGCTTGCAGTTTGGCATTATGCAGTTTCTGGAAGATCAGTTATGTCTCTAAAGGCAACTTTAATTAAAAGATTTGTCTTTATACTTGCTGAATGGATTAGCCATAGAAACTAATAAGTCAGGAAGTGTATATACTTTATCTTTTCCTTTCAGCGTGGGGGATCACTCGACTTTAAATGTATAACAGATGTGAGGGCTACCATCAGGTTTCACAATAGTGTGATTCTGATGTTAGGGGTCTTTTCGCACCAACAGTTAGACTCTCATGGGCTGTCTCTGCCTTTTGAAGTCTTTTGTATGATCTCATAACTTGTCTCTCAGATGCCTTCATTCTGAACAATGAGCCCTGGAATAGATGTCTTTATGTAACAGTGTTGTTCACTATGCAAACCCACATAGAAACAGGCACATAATGGGTCAAGCACTAGCACAGTACTCATTAAAATTTGCCAACCTTGATGGAAATTGGATTAAGGCTTTAATATTCTGCAAGTGCTTTTCAGCTGATTGTCCAAATGCATTGCTTCAAACCCTGTCTGCCATTTCCAGCAATGAACTGCTTAGCTGTCAAGACCACCCCAGCAATAATGTGGGAATTTTATTTCTTGGGTTTTTTTGTTTTGTTTTGTTTTTATGACACAAGCTGAAATTATGAACAAAGTTTCAACATTCTTCTCTGGTTTTAAGTCACGGCTTCTATTGGATATCTGCTCCTGGCAGTTCTTTATGCTGACTTGCTGAACTAGAACAGATTGGACCCACAGTGAGGTAAGAAGGCAAATGAAGTCTTAAATTGATTTTCTAGGGATTCAAAGACATTTCCTTGGAGAGGTTTATGCACGGAGGAGCCAATGTGACTGGATTTCAGTTGGTAGATTTCAGTACCCCAATGGTAACTAAACTGATGCAGCGCTGGAAGAAGCTGGACCAGAGAGAATATCCAGGATCCGAGACCCCACCAAAGGTATTTGCTGATTTGAAGCACTACCAAAGACATCACTCACATGTTCTAATTTCTGAATAACAATACTGAATACATGGATAAAGACTTAAATATTTAGAAAGAGGAGCAGACATTTGATCTTACTATTATTAGTAACTGATTATGCCCACCCTTATGTTTGTATGATAGAAACACAAACTGCAGCACTGATGTCCTTTAATGGCGTCTGCCACTCATTCCCAAACTCACTCCTTCATTGACAGGAATTAAAGGTCAAACACTTAACTGACAACTTAATTTCAACCAATTTTGCATGAATTAGTCTAATTATCTAAATTCACTCAGAGTGCAGAGCTTTCCAGACAGTTGAATTCTTCTGTATATGGGGTATAACTGCTATTAGAAACACACTATCCGTAAATTTTCATTTGGAATTTCTTCTGGAAATTCTACCCACCTCAAAACCTGAATGTAGCAATTATTACTAGGCATGATCTTACAGTGAAATTACATCCCTGTGTTCCTCTGTCCTAATCCTTCATAACTGATAACAAAATATTTGTCACCTATAATTTTCTTGGTAGACAAATCACAGCATAGCTATAAATATGACTTCATCAAAAACCTTTTGGTTCTATTATTGTAGAAACTAACACTTTTCAGACCCAGGTGAGACTGGACTTCTTTGTGCTGGACACTGTCCAGTGGTATGCAGTCAACCCTCAGTTGGCTGGGAAAGTGAGGCGAAGTCTACGAAAATATCAGCATGGATAATAGAAAATGTATCTATGTTATTCTATGAATACTCAAGAAATATATGTAATGGAGGAGAAAAAACATGGATGCTGTGGGTTATGGAGTGCAGGGACTCCTTGCAGCAAGAACATGATTGTGCTGCCTCCTTCTGAGGAATCAACACGATTAATCTGAATCACAGATAATTCAGCTATGGATAATCAAAATAATACATAGTAAAGATAAACCATGTCCGAAAGAGCTTATAATATGCAGGACAAAGGACATGAAGGAAATTAGACTTCAACAAGTGAATCGAGATTTTTTAAAATTACAGGGCATATCAATGCCACCGTTAGGCATATAACCCACTTCTATTGCAGTACTCTCATCAGAGAACCATAATGAGAAAATCCCCCTTTGTTCATGCCGTTCCAAGCTAACATCTGTTAAATACTTGTTCTACATATTTTATCTGGCATATTCTTTGCATAAAACAGTTAATGTAGCTAGTTTAAAAACACTGACTGTCTTATATGACCTCCCCAGCCTCCTTTATTCTTCAGGGCCCTATAGCATTTGTATATCCAAACAGAAGTTTTGCAGATGGGAAGAATATATCCTTAATCATTCTTAGCAGTTCCAATAGCCTGGATATCTGCTCATTACCAATGCATTTATTCATACTTATAAGCTTTCTCAATGAGCCCTTATTTCTTTCTTTTCTTCTGAGTAAGTTGGGTGGGTGGAGTTATTCCCTAATGGATAAGCCAACTGGAAGAGAAGTTTGAGAAGAGAATGTCTCCAGTTTAATTTGTTCTTTTGATGATTCTTTAGAGACAGATCTCTCTGTCCTTATGAAATACAGTCTTAAAGCTGAAACTACTGAAATGTACTCTCCACAAGCTTGCATTCATCCCTCAGACAAATTGCTTGTGACTTTGAGGAGAGTTTTTCGAAATGAAAGTGTAGGAACTGCTGCATAATGAATCAAACCAGAAATATCTGAGACGGCTGATTTTTCTAAAGACATACCAACTCTAAAGTGATGTGTTTGTCCATCCATTTAGTATACATCTGCACTGACATATGACGGAGTACTTGTGATGGCTGAAACTTTCCGTAATCTTCGAAGACAGAAAATTGATATTTCACGGAGAGGAAATGCTGGTGATTGTCTTGCTAACCCAGCTGCCCCATGGGGTCAAGGGATTGATATGGAGAGGACATTAAAACAGGTAAGGGTAGGCTTTGTTCTAGTGATCTTTATGAATATTAGATTCTATTTGTACATTATATGATTTGGAAGATATTACACTCAAGGGTAATGATAGGAAGGGGAAAATTTATTTTTCACTTGCCATTTGCAAACAAACAGTGCTGTTCTGATTTTTTTGATTTATAATTTGGAAGAAAGGTAGGGGGAAAACTACTACTATATATATTTAGATAGTTTATACTTCTTCCACTGAAATATTTAATTCATCTGTTGCTCTTTGCATGTAATCTGGCTGTACAGATATTGTCATTTAAGGTGTTTCTTCATAATATAACCTTTCAAATATGCTTCTGTCATCTTGAATGAATATAGAATTCTCCCAGATAAATCACCTAGGTAGCATATTTTTCTTTCAAAATAAATAACACAGAGTCATTGTTCACTGATGTCAGGATTTTGAACTCCTGATAAGTATGGATGCCCACAAAATTCCAGATCTCTGTCAAGATAATCTAGCCTTTCCTTTGAATGGGACAGGGAAAAAATAAAAATTCTCCAGTAGAATTTAAATCACTGCAAATGATCAGGCTCTGCTCAGGAGAAACTGCTGAGGAAAGGCGACTGCTGACACTACTGGCAGCTCTGTGCTTAGAAGCCAAAGTTTCAGTATTGGAGAAAAATTGGCAGAAATAGAAATGGACAAAGAAAAAGAATAAGTGGCTCAAATATCCTGCAGCCATGCAGATTGGGGACATGTATGAGAAGCAGGAGGTCAGGCTTCTGGACCTGGGTTGAGAGGACAACCATTTGAGTCTGACCAAAGAGGCTGTCCCTTTACAATTAAAGCCAGCAGCCATATGGCTGTAGCTTCTTTTGGGCTGAGGACCACAGCCTTGGTATCGTCCAGTGAAGTAGCAAAGAGCTGAACAAAAAAAAAGCACTGTTCACAGCTCAGGGCAAAAGCAATATTTTCAGCTCAACTCCCGCTACCACTGCATCTGCTTTGCCCACTCAGGGGCTGAGAATGCTGCTGCCTTCATGACAGGCTTAGAGGTAGTGAAAAATTGCCACAGCCAATACTATGGCTTTATGTCTGTCCTTCTTCACTTTAAGGATCTGGAAACACTCTTTTCTGGCCTCATGCAGGTCATCTATCTCCTGTGATAGAGAATTGCTTTGCTGGAGCCAAGTTTATTGTCAAGTTTACCTTGATAAGGAATATATACTCAATATATACTTTCTTAACCACCAGGATTTGAGCTAAAAGATATATGAATTCAGGTCAAACATCCTTTAGTTTTATTATGTGATCTAAAATATTCTGCAACAGTGACGGGAGTGGGAAAAAATTTACTTCTCAATAGGACCTATACCTGTCCTGAAAAATGTTTAGCTGCACATCATGGAAGAAGAGAAGTTCCATTTCACATCTGTTAGCACTGAGATACTGAAAAATTTCTGCCTATTTTGAGCATGGTTCTTCAGGAAAAGCAATACAAAGGAAAAGTAGTCAACTTTTCACTTTATAATGCCTGACTGTTCTATAGTAGTGTTGTAGTTATGGTAGTCTAAGGATATATCCAGGATAACTTTGACTGTTATGTGACTTTTGGAATAAAGAATATAAGGCTGGATCTTCATGATGTGTTTTCTTCTGTTTTAGGTTCGAATACAAGGATTGACAGGAAATGTTCAGTTTGACCACTATGGTCGCAGAGTCAACTACACCATGGATGTGTTTGAGCTGAAGAACACAGGCCCTCGGAAGGTAGGTGCTGACAACATTTGCTATCCTGATATTATATAAATGAGTTTTTTTTAAATTAAATAATTATAGAAACTTATAATAAACAGAATACTGCCGGGTTTTTAAATGGCTCCTGGATAATATATAACTCTGGGGTAAGCAGCTGCAAACTGCATCTTGTAGTAGATACAATTATTCCCTGCAACAAATTTGGAAACACAAAAACAAGTGTGCATCTTGGAGAGGTGGGATGCAAACCAATCAGGCATTCTAATGAAAATGAGCTGGATTGCATGTTGTTAGGACATGGGGTGATGGAGAATGGTCAGAACTCTGAACACTAGGTCTTTTTCCTGCCTTACTTAAATCTTTCTATCCTGCAAATTACTGACATTTTTAGGCAGGGACATTTGCACTTTCAGTGTAAACATAAGTCAAAGGCTGTAATAATGTCATTTTTTTAAGGGTGAAGGGAGAGATGAGGAGAGGAAGAGAGAATGCTATGAAAACATACATTTTGGTAGGAAAATTAATTGCAGCATGCAATCCTATGTGCTCAATTGGTTTGCCTGTAAGCAACTTAGGTAAATGTGTGTTAGTATACATCCAAGCAGATCCTCCATGTCTGAATGCACACAGCTTTTCACTCAGCCAGATCACATTGAAAAGATAAGCCTGGGTGCTTTGTTAGCCCTTTCTCATTTGTGCTGAAATCTGTCCATTTTTCATAGAATAAAACAAATCAGAAAAGAGGAGAAAATGTACTCAAGCTTAAGCATTTTATTTCCTTTGGAGGCACTGTGGCCCATTTTATTTGTTATGTCATCAGAAAAAGAGAAGCAAGAAGCTGAAAGTGAATTGGAAAATTGCAACCACTTGACCAGGGCAGAGGCAGTCAGAATTAAATTAAATAGTCCTCCACTGTCAGGCATACAGGCATTTTCAGAGGTGACACACCCAGTAACTCGTACCCCAGGTGAACTGTCAGTCCCCAAAGGCAAACAGTTGCACATTGCAGTGATGAGGAGGAAGAGTGCTAAACTCTAGATCCAGAGCAGAATTAGGAATCGAGACGAACTAACTGCCAGTATAATGTAGTGTAGAGCTACAGACTAAAGCAGAGGATGTGCCTCTGTGTATGAGGTGCATTGGTGCAGTTGCCTTTTGAAAGTATGACAGATGGCTAAAGAATAAATTGGGAAAGGCGAATCTGTCTTGCTTCTCTCCTGGGAAGCCCTCTTTCTCATGACAGTGGATGTGTCTAATCTAGCTGCTGCTCCTGCTCCTTTCCTGGTTGCTTGCTCTGCTGCCGACAGCAGGGATCACATACAGGTGGCCGCACAGTGCATAGATATCAAGTGGTGAAATACATCCCTCCTTCCCCAATTCCCAATTATGCAGGAGGGAAGGAGAGGTGGGAAAGATGGGGTTAATTAGGTCACAACTTTATTAACTCCATAGGGAACCTGCTCAGCAGTAAAGTGTAGAAAATGCACCGTTGCTCTTCCTGCCTGGTTTTGGAGAGGCGCCATGGGCTGGCACCGCTGCGGTGATGCCCCTGCGCTCTCTTCCTGCCTGAGGTTTGAGGGGGAGAGTGGTTTCAGAAAGAGGAGTTATGTCTGTGCTTTGCTAGAGCACAAGGTGCTTTCCTAACCTTCTTAGGCCTTCACCTATCTTCACAGCCACTCTCAAACCATTACATGTCTTTGATAAAATAAGCCATAACAGCTTTGACGGACCTGGCTACTCACAAGAATTTATTTCTTATGTATTACATAGGATTTTTTACGTGATCATTGGACCAATGGTGTGCTCCAGCCTGACAAATCCTATATAATACGTTAGAAGTGACTATACTTAATTGAACTAAGAGGCCTTCACTTTTAATGTCTTCTTTTCATATCCTACATAACACTTATGAGTCACCCAGCAATATCATTTCAGGACTAGCCTTTCCAGTCAGAGTAACTCAGGCCTCTAATCTTTAGAAAAATTATTTTTGTTGCCCACAGCTTTAAGGATGTGAACAGAGTGTTCAATAACTGCACACCTGTTCAGAGGCAGGTTTCCACATAGTATAGTAAAATGGGATACAGTAGCCCATGTTCATATTGGTTTTATTTATGCAGCATTCCTTATTTGGTTCCCATTTGCAGAACAGTAACACCAAGATTAAAAAAAAAACAGTGGTAAACAAAACATATGTATGTACACTCACAAGAAATTTCTAAAATCGACCTCCTAAATTCCAATTTAGGCATCTAAATTGGTAATTTGGTTGTCAAAAATTTTGAGTATTCTGTTGCCATTAGTGACTTGTCTGCTTCAGCAAGAACACTTCAGTGGGTGCTACAAGGTGCACAGGACTTCAGAAATGACACTTGATTCAGCTGCCAAACTGCTTAGAGGAGTTTACTTTGAGGCACCTATTTTTGCAATATTATTTCCTAAAAGACAAATTCAGCCTCTGTATAAGTGAGTGCAACTGCCAGAATCTAATTGAATTGGATTTACTTATGTAATGGCTGAATTCAGCCATATCCTTATGAATTTTTTTCCTTAGGAATTTGGGGGTTGATAAGAAAGCATACTGTCTCTTAGTGCTTTAATTGTTACTTGAATTTACATACCCACACATATGTGTCATAGATTTGTTCTATATTTATTCAGTAATCCAAATCAAGAGTTACTTTAATACAGGTTTTGAGATGCACACATTCAAGCTCACATCTGCACACACCAAGCTACAATTCCTTTAAAAAATGCCGACCATTCCTCAAAAACCTTCTTTATCTCTGTCAGCATTTTGATATGGTACTTACTTTCGTAACACAGTATATCATTCATTTTCTGCTTTCTTTCTGAAATTCCCAGCAGTGAGTAATTACACAATGAAAAACAATCATTCACCATTATAACAAGCTTCCCAAACTGCCAGGTTTCAGTCTATATGTTCTACCTTCAGTTGGTCCCAGTTTTTGGCAGGAACTTGACATTTTCAGCTGTCAATTGTATCTGTGAATCTATGGTTGTCTGGATGAAAAAGAATATTTGTTAGCAGTGCATCCTACCAGGAAAAAAAACCTGTCTCTCCACTAAATCAGCAATACTGAAGCTTCTTGTTAGCTGCAGACACCTAAATCAAGGTCCTATGCTATTAGAGCAATTGCAAAGAGAAAAGAAACATGTCAATTAAATCTACCAAATGCTCTGCATTGAAAAAAAAAATTTTGTCTTTTTGCTTCATTAATTAACTAAAAGAGAAAACATTTTAATAGAAAACAGAATAGAATCCCCCTCACTCATATTCAATTATTGCATGTATTTGTAATTCTTAGAAATGCATATTCGTTGCTGTGATGAGTGTGTCTGCATACTGCTTTAGAGACTGCTCAAATGACTTGCATCTCCATAAATGAATTAAAGAAAAGAATGAAATAGGAAATGTAAAAATCAAGAGGAAGGTTGGCTGTTTTAAGAATATATGGAATTCTTTAATGCATGTGAGACTAGGAACCACAAAGACTCCCCTGCGCTTCTAGACTCTTGTATTGCTTCACTGCGTGTCTCTGAACAAGATGTTTCTCTGTATTTCATGGAGGTCCTATGTGCTGGTGAATTTTAGTCTGGGATCTGCGATATTGTTTAAAAATATTATCGGCTGCGTAACTGATCTGATCATTCAGCCTGTTTTCATCGCACCAAAGTCTTTTCATCCAGAGCACTGACTATCCTCTGGCACCAATAGTTTCACTGGAGCTCTGTCCTGAGCCCGCTTCCCACTAGTGTTCCCTTCACTCTTCTCATAAGACAGACAAGGAGTTCCTCACTCCCAGCTCTTGGCCTCATTAACTCCAAAACAATCAAGGAAGGAAGAGAAAATCACTGCTGAATAGTCCACAATTGCTTTTGAAAAGTGAGCTAGGCCAAACTCAATTGCACATCTTTGATAGGAACCTTTTAAAATCAGTGCTGTTCTCTGCACATTTCCTGGGAAGGATCAGTCATTTAATTCATTAGGATCTCAGCAGCCTGGGCCCTGTATGCTGCTTGTCAGCCTTGACAGTCTCTTTAGGTGGGACTAGAGCACTGTTCTCCCACACACATTTTCATTTACCTTGTTCTTTTTGTTCCACTGACTGAGCCAACTACTGCCAGCACCTAGGTCAGAAAGGCAGTCACCTGAGCTGTCCCCTGACAGCCTTGTCAGAGGGTCCACATGTGATCTAGTGCAGAAAAGAGGAGAGCAGAAGTTAGCGAGCCACCTGTTAGACGTGAGAGAAGCAGAAATAGAGCAGCTTCAGCTGAGGGTACCTGTGGCTTGAGCTCCAAAAGGCCAGATGGGAAGGTGGAATTAGACATCTCTGAGTACACATGAGACAAGGCACCATGGTCATGAATCAATTGCTGTTTCAGACTTCTGCCTTGTGCTGGGAATGTCATGTGCACAGCTTTCCCAAGAAGCCTTGCAGGCAAGCTTTCCTAGCTAAAGTCACACCGGGTAACATTAATGACCAGGGATTTCTAAATCCACAGGTAACAATTGCTGATACAGACACTGAACATGGTCACACCATATGGAGCGAGGAGCTGAGTGTGGCATTCAGACTGGCCAGGATTTACAAAAATAGTAAAGTATTTTAAGATCAGGTCTCAGGTCTACTCTTAGCCATCTAAAGGCATAGTACAAAGCCTGTTATTTGTTTGTTTGTTTTTGTTTTGAAGTGCTCATTGAGTAGCTCCCAGAAGCATCAATAAAAGCTTGAAGGGGGATCTCTTTATTTCAGGCTGCCTTCAAATCCATTTGCTCTTACAACAACTACCTATGAAGAGTATACAGCTTCTGACTGTACTGAGTACTAGAGGTGTGCACTGCAGAGAGCAATGTCTGTATGCAAGGGAAAGCTTTTACTAGCAGTCATACCACTCTTTTTTTAAATTATTTTTCTCCGTGGGAATACAAGCACGAGTCATCCAAGCCTGGCTCCAGAACACTTCTGCACCAGCAATGTACACAGGCAGCTCTTTCACCTTAAGGTTTTCCTAGGAAGGCCTGGGGCAGTCTAAGCACAGCCACGGAAACAAAGACTAAATTTGTTCCTCCTCCTTGTAGGCACGCTTTATGGTCAGTTGAGAAAGATCAGCACTTCTAGAAGGGATGTATATCTTGGGTGAGCTGAGTCACTGTCTGGGGGTGCCTGTCTGTCTCCACTAACTGTAAAGAAAGCCTTAACCGGCCTTGCGATATAGGTACAAAGATCAGGGCCAGAAGTTAAGGGGAATGAACATAGATCTGAGTTGCTAGACTGGGGTCTCACAGAAGGCCTGTGATGGAGCAGGGGCTGGGTTCAGCCTCTGTAATTGAAACACTGTCACCCCAGACATCTTTCACTCTTCCATCTCACAAGATCTAAAGATTAACGAGTGACCATTTTCTTCTCAAGGCAAGCAGAAGTCTTATATCTCATTTATGTCCAAAGTAAGGCTTCAAATTACTCGAAATGGGATTTAAATTGAGACTGTGTTCTAAATAAGTAGCTCAGATTGATCAGGAACAACTGAATGGCAACAATACCAGGTCTGGTTCTGGGTTGCAGTGGTGCAAGATGGTGTGCCTGACTCTGTTTGGTGTGTACCCTGAGCACCCATCTATGAGTGCTGCAGCATTTCCTTTGGTACAAAATTATCCTACGATTGTTCTCTTATTCTTACAATAATTTGTAATTGTACAGAGTATAGACTTACGTACTGTAAATTACATACATTTTGTTTTGCAGGTTGGCTACTGGAATGACATGGATAAATTAGTTTTGATTCAGCATGAACCTACACTTGGAAATGACACTTCAGCCATTGAGAACAGAACAGTAGTTGTCACTACGATTTTGGTAAGTGTTTTGGGTTTTTTTTTTATCTTTTCAGTGCTTATACTGGTATGTGACACAAGCTCATCTATTGTTATAGTCTAATTGAGTCTGCCAGTTCCTAGGTTAGTGGGAGGGTGAAAGCCACATATCTTAATTATCTTGACTGTCATGTTTGTAGAGAGCTTTTTTGGTGTGCATTTTAAATAATGATTCATTTGAAATCTGTTTTTTTTTAATTGAGTTATAGTAATTTTTTTCTTCCGTATTCCAGTCTTTTCCATTATTTACTTAAGTAATTCTCATAAATGTAAATGAATTCTTTCAACCTCTGATAGATAAATTATAACTCAAAAGAAACTGAAAAAAAGAAAAACCTGAAACCTGTAAATGACAGAACTGAAAAGAGGGTATAAAATCAGATGTCTGTAATACCAGTTGCCCTTTTGTTGATATATTATGTATTCAAAATTGGCCTTAGTAATAATTAAAGTTCTAAACACTATAGTTCAGTCAACCAGTCAAGACTGGATTATGTGCTTTTCATTGTGAATGAAAAGATGAATTTGATAGATTTATTCAGCATTTTAATAAAGTTTTGCATTTTAATAAAATCTAAATAGACTTAGGTTTTGATTTTTCAGTGTTAGGCGCATAATAGGTCATTTTAAGGAGTGTCTACAAAGAAAGAAAAATGCAGTTGCTTCATTAATTTAAATATTTAACAGAGTTTTTCAAAAACATTTTTCTTACTAATATACAAAATACCTAACAATTTCTCCTCTGAAATCAGACATGCCCTTTTAAGCTGATGTTTGTCAAAGCTGACTGGCAAAGGGCGACCTTTACCTGACTGCTTTCAAAATTTTACCTTTCAGTTTCATGCCCTTTTCACCTACTTCATTTAGACAAGACATTTTTAACTATTTAGGATAAGCTATGTCTCAAATGGGAAGGAATATGTATGTGTTGTTAAGCAGTGGTTTTCTAACTTAATACAGAGTTGAAAATAATCCAAAGGAAAGTACCAAGACATTTTCTTACTCAAAAATGTAGTTAATTACCAGATTTCCAGCAGTGTGTATCAGCATTTATACGTTAAGTACATCTTAACAAATCTCCTGTTGAAGATTATGATTCCAGGATGCAAACAAACCAAACTACTATACAGGAATTCAGAGTGTAACTCCTAACCAAATTGTGTAACTTTGGGTTTGTTTTTTTTTTGCATGGGACATTTAAAAATATATGTATCTTTTTCCTAAAAAAGACTTGGTGATGGAAAAAAAATATACTTCAGTACAGTCCTCCTCTTTTCAGCCTCTGATGAAGAATCCTATTTTAAGAAATTGATCAAGGAAGAAAAGAGTCCCAAGATGCTGCGAACATTCCTAACTAAGGCTCAAGTATTAACCACCAGTGTAGTAGCATTGAGCTAATTTTTCCATATGGATTACTGTTCCTCTGACTGGATGACCAGGCACTGAACCACCAAGAAAAGTTCTGTGACTAATCTGAAATGTCTAGAACAGATGACGTTAACCTTCAACTTTGGCGAGCTGAGAAGAGAATGATGTGAATAACAAGCTTTCAGTCGAAATTTTCCTCTCATAACAATCTTGATCCTTGACTGAAGCTGCCATACATGAATACTGTAATTTCCATAAATAACTCCAAGCTTAGGAGAAGCGAGTAAAAATAATAATAAAAAGTAATATAAAAGGTTCCTGTTCGCCTAAAAGGGAAAAAAGGACAGCAAAAAAAGCTTTTAAAATGTGTTATCTTGCCTGTTTGCATTGAAGCATTTTGATGTGCATAATAAATGTTATCTTCAAAAGAACTTTTCTAGTCCCCGTATTGAAAGGACTGGTGGGATCATTTTCAAAACCAAAAAGCTGAATTAATATTCCAAAGCATGCCATATGTTTATGCAGCATGTCATTTGGGGATAATTGCAATTATTTGAAAGCAGCAATGCTTCTTGATCAAAAGTGTCCCCTTTTCATGTTTCAAAATCGCAGTGCAAAATAAATATATCAGAATTTGGTTTGAATAAGAATATATGGTGAATTCTGCCTTAAGCCAGTCATGCACCTCTCCCTTTGACATCATTGGGAGCTGCAAACATGATTCTGATGGCAGATTTGATCCATGATTCTTAACATTGGCCTACTGGGGCAATGTATTTAGAAACCAGAAACATATGTTCACACACAAAAAGAGATATTTGATGAGAAAAACTTTCAGAATCCTGTTATTTTGTTCTTCTCTGTATTATACTCATATTGCCAATGCCAGAGACTTTTTCACTTCTTCATTGCCCTCTTCACATTGAAGGGAAGTTGAACCATTGTAGATGACATATCATTTTGGTTGCATGCGTATTTTCCAACATTAACCTGAAAAGCTCTGCAGCCAATGCTGTCAGGCTTTTCAGTCTTCAAAGACAGGTGTCATGGCAGAGCAAAAATGTTTACAACTTGTCAGCATGGCTCGCTTTAATTTTTGCCCAAAACCAAATAGCACAAGTTGATTTGCTGGCTGTTTCTTCGGTTTGTATGTGTCTGTGCTTACTTTGCTGTAATGTGGCTGTACGGCTATCACATAGGAGGTGCAAAGAATTAGCTCTGCACTCAAAAAAATTAGTACAGTGTTTTCTTCTCAGCAAAATGTTATGTTCATTTTTAATATAGTGAGAGTATATAGGGTTTATTTTACAGTTTTGTTTTAGCACATAGGTACTCAACCTGTCTCCAGCTAGTCATGTGGTGAAGGGGCAGCCCGGAGAAACATGGCAGCAGGGGCAGCTGGTATGTGTTATTTGCCCAGCTGCCGCTCAGTCCTGGCTATTACAGATTCTGGCGGAGCCCAGCATCCTTCACCTTGTGTGAAGCACATCCTCCTATGCACCTGGCCCTCTCAGAAAGGACAAGTTTTCTGCCTGTGTGCAGAAATGTTCCCCTCAGAGGCACCCCCTTGGGGCCTCCAGGTGCACAGTAGGCTCATTATATGCCTGGTGCAGGGATGCCACATGCAGCCCTCCGCTAACGCTAAGGAAAGGAAAGTGGCATTTCCAGCCCAAAAGAGTGAGTATCACTAATTTAGTAGGCTGAGAAATGCAGTGGTGAGATGTAGAGATAGAACATAGAGGAGAAGGTTGGGAAGACTAATCCAAAGTCTCTAATCTATTTAACAATACAAACAACTCTGTACATACTCTGATTGCAAAACTTATAAATAATAAGAATCCTATAGAACCAAAGCTCTATCTGCAATGAGCTGCATCATGACTTCCAGCTCAGTATTTTAATAAAATAGACTTGGTGTTGGCAGACTAAGCTGCAAGAGCAGGATTCAGTTCAAGACTGAGTCAGCTAAACGTAGATGTCTGTAAAGAGGGTTTTGATTCAATTACCCACATATAAATACCTAGTGACATTTAAGATGTACTAGGTATCCTGCCTTCCCCGTTTCCTGCATCAGAAGGATGCCACTTTCCTGCATGTTGTATGCGATATCTGAGCACTCCATGTTGATGTCTCAGTTACTCTGCATTGTATCAGACATGTGAGCTGAATTGTACCCCATGTGTGTAAGCTTCCATTAAAGTTCACAAAGATTTAGAGCTTGGTTCAGTTGTCCATACATACATACCTCGCACCCAGGGTCTCTGAGATATCCACAGAGGGGTAGCAGATATGATATAGGACCTGCAGAAGTTCTGTGCCTTCCAGAATGGCACCTGGGGGCAGGCAGGTTACTTTACGGCATCTCAAATGACAGACACCTCCATTAGGGGGACTGAGTTGTTTTGACTGATTTACTCTTGCCTTTCTTGGCCATTCTCTCGGTCCTACCTCAAAAATCCTACCTTTAACCTTCTTTTTCATAATAGACAATTTCTTTCATTAGATATGTTATTGATTAAATTGCATGACAGTAATAAGGTCTTCAAACCGAATCCTGGAAACTTTAATCAGAAAAAAAAAAAAACAAAAAACCTTCCATTAAATTTTATAGAAGTTTTTTTCAGAATAAAGTGTGTCAAAGTGTGTCATTCCTGTTCTATAAACAAGACATTTCCTTGCACAAATTTTTGTCACTTCTGTAAATTATTTTTACAATGTTTTTTGAACATTGATTTTGAAAGGAACTACTATACAATAGGCAAGCCAAGCATAGAGCTGTTTGATATTTGGGTTATTTAAGTTCTCCAGCTTCCCTTATAGTATGGATCATCAGTTGTGAGCATTTTACTGTACACATGAATTTGTGGGAGTGTGGTGGAATGATTTGTTTACATCTATAAAGGTAATTGTTGCAGACATCAACTTGTATTTACAAATGTTAAGTATTGTTATAAAATTGTGAAATATATGAGTAAAGCTTGCACCATTTCAAATATCTGTGCTGTGCTACTCATTAATCATTTCAATGTGGACATTTCTATGATTCACTACCCCACAGAATATTATTAAACAGCTGAAATCTTGCAAATATTGCTATGCTATTCGGCAATAAATCAAGTCTGTGTTTTCCATCAGTAGGTTAAGAGTTTATAGTTCAAAAATGTGATAGTTGCAAAGCTTGTGGGGAGAAGTAATATTTTTATTAGACAGGATTCTATAACTGGAAAAGGTGAAAAAGCATGTCTGCTGTTTTCAGCTATTTCAGCTGATTTAATAAAAGATATTACCTCTCCCTAGATATCTAGCATCTCTTATATTCTTAGTCCAGCACGGTTACATTTACATTACTACTAGTTTAGAAAATGCTATTGTAATAGATAATACAGAAGAAAATCTACTTCTTTTGTGGGATAGATAGAAAATAGCATCAAAATATGGTTGAGTGTATGCTATTGATCTATTCATCTATTTCATGACTTTGCAGTGTGACCTTGCAAGTTCATCTGTAAAAGTTGTTTGTTAGCAAACCAATAGAACTTGCCTTTGAGTGTCCTGTTTTTATTGTATTGGTGTCAGCACACAGCATTAAGTTTCAAACACCCCTATAGTCTGAAATGACCAGAATTTAAAACTAATGTTGTTATCTGGGTTTTTTGCAAATGATCTTTATCACAAGAATGTACCAATGGAAAGCCACTTTCAGACCCACTCACATTCCCCCATCAAATTCTACCTTGAGAATACATCTCTCAGGATTTGGCAAGTAAACTAGGCACAACAATTAAATAAACTATTATTTATTCTGTGTGAAGTTAGGTAGGAGGGAAAGGGCAACGTACTAAACAAAACCTAATACATGTTCCCACTATTTTAGTTGTATGGTTTCACACTGGAGGATTTCACTCAATTGCTGCTCCTTTTAAAGCAGTAGCAGCAAGAGGTAATACCTCACTCTATAAATATATTGTAAGAGATGTTCTTTGCTGCATTTTGCTGTAAATCAGTGAGATCAGAGTGGATAGAAAGAGAAGCAGAAGCAGATAGAAACAAGGAAGTTTCTTGAAATCACCTAGCAGATCCCTGACAGAGTCCGTGTCTTCTGAGCCCACGCTCGGTGGTCTGTCCACAGTTGCTCTCATCTGCGTCTGCAGTGTCTGTTGCACCTTGCAGCTACTATGCTCACTGCACAGAACTCGGGGGAAGGAGGAGTGAAATTCATTCAGCCTTTAACAGGAAAAATTTGTCACTTCACTTTGCTGTACAGAGGTAATTGAAATGTTTTCTTATAGCAGCCCTGTCTCTGATAAGGTGCAGGCAGAGGCACAGCATCTGGGTTTTGAGAGAAGGAGCAGTCTGACCTGGCTTCCTTTGCTTCTGTCTCCTTTGAGTCTCTCTCCAATTTTTTTTTTTTTTTTAACAATTACATGAATGTAATTGTATGCCTTTGGCTTGTGATTTATAAGAAAGGCTGAATCAGGAAAGGTGACAATCACTGACTGTGCTTTTTGAGAAGAAAATGACTGTTAAGGTGCACCAAGCAACTGTAACTGAAGGTTATAAGGAGAGTCCATGAATGAATATTGGATTTGGTTCTATTTCTAGTTAACAGTTGGCTAAATCACAGTCAGGAGACATACTATTTTTGTCCTCAGTTTATTTTTTAACCATTTTTGTGAAATAGCATATCTAGAAAGACCCAAATTTTGGCTAGTCTTCTGGGAACAGAGCCCCTACACGTGAGTGAGGAACATCTGCTTCATTTGCCCTGAATACTTTCCAAAATCAAGATCTACTGGGAAGAGAGGGCAGGATCCTTTCTCCCTCCTCTTCTCTCCCCCTCACTCTAGAGGACAGGTGGTTGAGATTAAGCTGATTTGACTGGGGACAGTAATACAAGGAGTGGTGCAGGCTAGCGTTGATATTCAGCAATTTCCTCTTGAAGATACAAAGACTGTACCACCAAAGGCATTGCACTGCATCACTGCAGTGATTACAATGTGCAGTAAATGCTGAAGCTCAGCAGTCTTCTCTCATTGCCCAGGTCATGCATGGCACGATGATAACAGCTTTTTTTATGATTGCCCAAGTTTTAGAAGTGCTTGGCAATCCTTAGCCCTGCAGAGGTTATGGCTATGTGCTCAATACAGTGATCTGTTGTTGTCATCCTCAGATTTCTCTGGGCATTTAAATATATACAGGGCAAGTACCCAGGTGGCCAGACAGGGTGTGACTTTAGAAGTAATCACTGTGGACACTTTTCTATGCTGTGTGGTTCTTTAGCTGCATTAACATCTGTAATGTAATGTCTGTAAGTGGCCTCCAACACTGAATTACAGCTAAGGGATTGTGGCTCACAAAAGCCATGTCAGAACCACTTCACAGTAAAGAGTATCATAATAAGGGTGGAAGGAGGGGTTTTCTGGGGCCATAGCTGAGAGTGAAACATTCCTGCAATACTTAGGGATCTGCCGCTATGTTTAAGCAAATATTACTGCTTCCTCATTCTCAGACTGTGTAATCTGGGACCTTTCTTTCACATTGAAGTGAAAAACCTACATGACTTTCTCCATTCACATTACACAAACCTCTGTTCTGCCATCCTTGTGCTGAGGTATATCCTGGGTAGAGTTACTACAGGGAGTAAATTTACATAAGCAGAGGGATAATGCCTCCCAAATATAATTTATTTTCTATTTTTCTGACTTTTCACTGTATAATAGTAAACTGAATATATTATTCAGCCTTTCCTATCAAGTTGTCTTGGTTGTAACCAGATCCTATTAATAGGAGCTACATATTTGTATCTAAAAAGAGAAGTTAATCTGACATGCAGAAAAATATTGGAATTGGCTTGTGCAATCCCCCCATCACTCACATAATGCCAAGTATTGTCAGTTGTTAAACACAATATAGACTACAAAATTGCTACTGCTTACTGCTGATGTTTATGTAGTTTCAGTGAAGAAGACATTCTCAGCTACACATTTTACCTTTATTTTATTTGTGTGCTAGTTAAGTATGTGGGAAAGATGTAAATAGGGCAGAGGAACACCAAGGTCAGCGTTGAAAAATCAACATTTGCTAAGAGTCTGCACAGCCATAGCCTAACAGCAAATTGAGGTTGCCAGTATTTTATGAGGTAAATTCTAGCAAAGGGTGACATTAGTGGCAAGTGTTGGTGACATTAGTGGAAAGTGTTGTACCTGGAACTGGCTATTAATATGGATTATGTGAAGTCATTTAAAATATCTCCAGGAAATATAATTTTGCATAATGATTGCCAAAGTCTAAATCCACAAACAGCCAGAAAGGAAAATGTGACCTTGTTTTCACAACCACATAATGTTCACTATTGTTATAGTATGGTTTACATAGGGAATGTAAGATCCACTTTTCAAGACAGGTTTTACTGGTTTCCAATGGCACTTACCAACCAATATGATACTTCGGTACTTCTTTTTCATGCAGCATGTAAAGTTAGTTTAATCTTAATACCATTCTTGTCTATGCTTAGATTCACGCTAAGAAACCTTGCAGAATCTGTACTGTTTATTCAAAGGTGAAGATACCTGTTTCCTCTTGAAAATATTTCTATGTTCTTATTAAAATGTACATAGTCTCTTAGTAACTATGCATCCTAAACTCCAAGAAAGCAAATCATTCAGGCTGTGCATCTGAAATTACATAGACAGTAACCACACTATGTTAGAGGATAGGTATATATATTTAAGTCAAAAGGCTAAATTATGCCTTGCACTATCCCGTGGTCATTTGCATTATGCTGGTTCGACCCCTGTTAATGCTATATACTGCACTTCAATTCCTTCAACTGAAGTCCTTCAATTAAAACAAAGTAAAATTTATATAAGTTCTTGGATATTTTTGTGTTTATAATTTATAAAGGTTGATAATTCTTGTGAAACCTGTAAGCCAAATTATAGTGTAAATAGTATACCTCTCCATAAGGATTTCTGTTCATACATTTAAATATATATGTGCTAATCCTATCCATGTACTTTTGATAAAATGTATGGTTTTTAATCAGTAGATGACATGTTGCTTTTCAGAGTCTATTCTGTATACTTTTCCTTTACAGTTCTACTTCTTTCATTATAGGAAGCCCCATATGTTATGTTCAAGAAAAACCATGATACGTTTGAAGGGAATGACAAGTTTGAAGGATACTGTGTAGATCTGGCGTCAGAAATTGCAAAACATATTGGTATCAAGTACAAAATTGCCATTGTCCCTGATGGAAAATATGGAGCAAGGGATCCAGAGACAAAAATCTGGAATGGGATGGTGGGAGAACTTGTTTATGGGGTAAGCATACCAATTTTTGAAGTAGGATTTAACTTACCATAGTATTAGTCATAAAATAGGAAGTGTATATGCATTTTATTTAATCTTGGGGTCACAGAAAGGAAACAATTCTGTTTCAGATCTCTGTGCTTTCATTTATTTTCAAGTAAAAATCAAATAGTTTCATACAAATTCTACTATTTATTCACAAGTACCTTCTAAGATTAAAACATTTCATGGTCTGAACATCCCTTAAAAAATCATTAATGTTAGAACTAATAGTGGACCATTAATACCAACTATTCCTGATATATTGTAAAACTCACTTGGGAAGAATATCATTCATTTATTCATTGTCATGGAATGGACTATCATGTAGTATCTTTAAAAAAGATAGCACTCTTGGTCTAGATATTTTGAGGAATGGAGAATCCACCATCATATATTAAAACTTATGGATAACAAACCACTCAGACAAGTACACACCTAGACCATCCAGAATTAAACCAGATTTTTAAGATTAACATCAATGGTAAGATTTAAGAGCAAACCTGGTAAGTTCATCAACTAGGAGCATGCATTAAACAGTTATCTGGAGGAGCATTCTCAAAATAGCATAATAATTAAGAATTCTATAGACAAATGAAGTTGCAATATCAAATAAAAATGATTCCAAAAAAGCCAAAGAAATATTTGCAGTATCTGGTGTTACCAAAGGTAGTAAAAGCTCAGCGCTGTGGTTGCTGATGGCTGCGGTTACTGATATCTGCACTGAGAATGGATAAGAATTCTTAGAGAAACTTTAATTTTGGTGATAGAATAAAAAGAAAAGTCCTGAAACTATTACGGCGAGAACATTTCTACTAATGCCCTCGATAGAAATATACCTCCATCTCCCCGTAAGAAACTACTGAATACCAGTTGGCCACCCTACAGTCTGCAGTTTTTCCCAGAGCGTGGCAATTCCAGTGGGCCTTAGGTCACGTGTGGCAAAGCCTTGTAGCTTTTATATCAGCTCCATTTCTGCTCCCTTCTGTCAGCTAAGTAAAACCGATAGATTTTGTCAAAGCCTCCTCCAGTAGTATCAGTTCAGGGGACTTCTCAACATGAAACTGCATCCTGTAGGAGTACAGGAAATTGTGTCTGAGAGTTTTATTGATTTGCCCTTCCACATGGGAATGGGAAGGTTACACCAGCCTTACAAACCTTATATGTTCTTGGAAGTTCTTGGAGGAACCAGCATCACTTTTCTCTTTAAAGAGTGGGAAAGCTGTACCAATATGTATATCTGCTTTAGTGTTCTGCAAGCAGCAGAACTCTCAGGTTGTTAAAAGGCAATGGTTTATCAGAATTATTTTATCAAATGGCTGCAAAGGAGGAGGCAACTCCTTATCTGTCTTTTAATCACAACAGCCATCACAAGGATGTCAATGTCCATGTACTGCTTTACACCAGCAGGTTTAAAACATCTGAGAAATTTTATAAATTGTGAGAAAATTCTCTTGCCCAGATGCATAAAGTCTTAATAGCAGAGTTTCATTAGCCTATAATCTAGTTAAAAATACAGATGAAACTTGAAATTACACTTTAGTTTTTTGTTTGTTTGTTTTTCCCTTTTATTTGTCTCAAAAAAATTGTCTCATCAAAACCAAACAGCTCTAATTCTATATCAAAATACAAAGAAAGCTCACACCAAAATTCATACCGAGAGTGTAATGTTACCTGTTGATATTAACATAGTTGAAAACAATAAAATTGAAAAACTTAATCAACTTATTGCAAATGAACTGCATGAACAAGGCATCCCAAAATACATGATCAACACTTCATTTTCTATAATGGAAAAGAGTAAGGTGAAGGCTTGTATAAGGTTTAATAGCTAAGTTTAAAGGCTCCTGCACAACTGACTGTTTAGGAATAGTGCAGGCTCATTTAATTTTGGAACTGAGCTGTGGGAGTGAGGCCACAGTGAAGCTCTCAAAGCTGCTTGCTGTATGAAAAGGACCAATAGCACTCGGCTTTTGCCCAATATATTCACTATACCATCCAAAGGGTCCCTAAGGCTGTATCTATCCTAGTATGAAAAGCAGTACCAATGAATGTCCCTGGAACTGAAACTCCCTTGCCTAATCTGCTAAACTGCTAGAAGGGTCCCCAGTGTAGTTTTGGCCCAGGCCTATTATTACTCTCTGAAACAATTTCTGAGCACAGTTGGACAGTAGCATGAGGTAGAGACCATTCCCAATAAGCAGCTTGAATGTAGCCTTCGTGGTCTGGAGGTTAAAAGACTTTCCTGATGGCAACATGGACTAACCTATGCCAGCTGACCTTAAGGCCAAGAGCTACCCCAAGCATTTTAATTTATTATTATAGGCATAACTTCAAAGCAAATTATTCTTCCTATTAACATATGAAAGTTTGCTACTTAGGATTTCCGCACATGATCAGAGTGAAAACCATCCTCTCTGCAACTGCCTTGATCACTGGCCAGATGCTTCACACAGAAGCAGGTCCCCTGGTCTGTCCCATACACAGAATCAGTCAGCCAGGCTCCATCCTGCAGAGCTGTGCTATAAGAGGGGATGTTCATCTGTGTGGTAGATCCCCAATTCATAATCACCAATAGTCTAACTAGTTGGCTATGCTTCAGGCCAGGCTCTTTGTATACAGTCAGGATGGGACAAAATTTGCAAGTGAATTACCAAATTAGCAAGGCTGCGTGTTTGGGAAACATTTTACAATTACTTATTCCCAACCACGTGAAAGGATCAGCAGATGTTTTCATGCCCACCAGTGACAGTGGACCTTTGCTGTGTCATAGGAGAGTCTCCCCTCCCACCTACTCTTTACACCATACCCCAGTGCAACTTAGCCCGTGTTTGTGCTACCGAGAGTGGATGCATGTGCCATTTTTCTCCCATGAGCCATGTTCCCCTGCAGACCGCAGTGCATCTTTGCCCATTCTGAGTTGATTCTGATACTGCACAAAGCAGCTCACTTGTTGTCTAAAATCTGTAGTTCATTCTTCCATCATATCCCAGGGGAAACTGTGTATAAAGTGTTGTGGTATGCAATTTTGCTATGACTGTACATAAGGTGGGGGGGGGGAGTGGTTTATTCTCTTGCTTTGTTCTTAGCACTCTATTTAGCACTCTATTAAAAACTATCAGGTAATCCTAGTCATGTGTCCCTGATGTATCCTAATGCCAGCAATAGTCCCTGCAGGGCTATACAGCCCTTGATAACTAGCTTATGCACAGAAGAAATGCCGGCAGGGAATGACATTCCATTAACCATCTGCAAGAAGTGTTTCCAAATGCACTAGCAGTCAGCCCTAATTAAATATTCATTCTCCTGCCACAAAATGCTATTCTGTCACTGTTTAACACAGAAGGTCACAACTCATTTCTGCTTAGCATCTGACAAGCCATCAGCTTCGGAAGTTGAAATTATTTGTTGCCTGATTTTTCTCAGATAGCTTTACCACCTCTATACAACTTTTATCAAGCACAGGTTTTATTCATAAGGTTGTAATAATATATTCTGGAGAGTAAAAGTCTTTTACCATCAGGCTTAATCTTGTCCCATTGTACAATATCAGAAGGATCCAGAATTCATCTGTGCTTGGTAGTGATGCACCCTTGCTTGAAGTGTTGGTGCAGGTGCAGTTGTTTCAAATATGTATCATTAGTCTTTGTTACACTGGGAACAAAAGCAGGAAGAGTCTGCACCATTGTTACATTCTTAATCATGTAAATGCATAATTATATGGTGTATACTCTATGGTGTACACTAACTGGGCAAACCCAAAATGCTGATGTTTATAATGCACAGCTATTGTCATTATTTTGCTTTCAACAAAGAAGAGTCTTTGTAGGCCTTAATGTGACACACAATATTCCCACAGAAATAATAAATAATATGATTGGATTGGGAAAGTAGCATTTGGCCCAATTATTAGACATCTAAATGTGACCTAGTCGTGTAGTGTCCCTTTGCTTTAACTGTCATGAAGCAGGTTTATTTACAGTATGATTCATCTGATGTTAGACTGCCCTTGTAATATGATATGGATAAGTTCCTTTTTCTTTCCTTTAACTCCTCAGAGTAGTGTATACAACTAGTTCTGATGGAAGTGTGTACTTTGTAAGCTCATCTAGTGTTTCACCTAACATATACAACATGCTAATTTTGTTATTAAAATCTCCACATTTAGCACTGAAATGGCATTGGTACTTTTCCACCTCATATTGTAAAAACTAATAACCCTTAAAGATCCCTTTTTAACCCCAGTAGCAATCTGCAGACGCAGAAATCAAGTCTTAGCCAGCATTTTTGAAGACCCATAATCAAGTCTATCACTTACAGTAAATGTTAATAAAGATACCAGTATGTGTCAAGTATAGAAAGCACAAACAGTAATAGATCACAGTTTCTGTGAGTCTTTCAGTTATTTCATTTCAAGAACTCCACATTAGGTATTACAGTAGCTGAAATTTAGGAGTGTAAAAGACCTCGACTCTTGTTCAACAGTTAAACCATCCTTCTAGAAAAATGGAATCTTTGAGTGAGATGAAGTATAAAAATATGCAACAATGCCATTAACTAATCCATCCTACAATCCTTAGACTATAGAAACTATATTTATTTTACAAATTTGAAGATATTAAAAATATATCTTAGACTTATTTTTCTTCATATTTATAAATAAATATTTATTTATATTAAAAAAATATTTTGTATTTCCATTAGATTCATGTAATCACAAGAGTTCAAGAACACAAGATTTGAAAAATGCCTTGTATTACAGAATTTACATTAAAATGCAGAGAATTAGCAATATTATCATAATGTTTATAAGTACAAGAGGTAATGTCTCATACTCTTGCAAAAGGATGATTTTAACTTAGAATTTATTGTTTAAACTATAATATCTTAATGTGTAATTATGGTGATAAGTGTTTGTATCACAACTATTTCAGAATGATAGGTATAATCTGAAGATCAATATATAAGAATTTTAATGTAAATTTGCATTTTGGGGACATTACATGAGTCACTTCTTTTGAATTAATTAATATTTTACAGCTACAGTTAAATTATAACTACAAGAAATTAGTTTTAAATTAAATTTCATAAGATATATATAGCTCAGTATAAATTAGTGCATAAAATAACAAAACCATACATTATTTTAACTATGTTTATGTGTTTCAAAGTTGGGAAATGACAAAAAAAAATACATTTCAGTTTTTCTTTTTTTCTTTACCACACAAGCTATATATGTAATGCTTGGATTAAACAAACTATTTAAGCCCATCTTTAATTTTCAGCATTTTTTAATCCCATTGAAATTGATGGAACTTAAATATGTCCTTGTGTGTTTTACTGAATATGAATGTCCTTAAGAACTGGCTAAAAGGCAAGAATGCTTAAATGCATTGATAAACTATGAGCTATGTACTATATCTCAAGTTGCTATCCCATAAGATGAATTCAGGAGAATTGAGTATTTAAAAAGGGGGGGAAAAAGACATTTATATTATGCAAATTTATCAATAACTCTTAATTGTGCCTGTGAAGATGACTGGGCCTGGAGGGAGGAGGGGAAATACAGGAAGTTTATCTCATATATTGAGGACTGAAGCAGAATGATACCACCAGAGAAGGCAGGTTGTAAGTCTATCTTATTTGCAACTGGGAGGTTTTCCCTGGCATTGGGTGAGAGGAGCTCCCAGAACAAAGCATTGTCAAAATATCATGCTGTTACCCTCCTTAGCCCATACTTACCCACCTGGAGCCAGCATAGGGATGATAAGCAGGAGAAAGGTTTCAGCAGCTGCTGCATCTCTGTTCCCCTCCCACCAGTGCACGTTCTGGTCCCCATACTTCTTACAATTCCCGTCTTAAGTACTAATGTAATGACATTGTTAACATACAAGGCAAGGCAAGGCGAAAACTTCAGTTTAATATGGAGTCTCCAAGCACAAAAATGACCTATTAGCACAGCTGGAATACCTTACAACTTAATGTACACATAACTGTTAGCAGCCATCATCATCATCATCATCATCATCATCATCATCAATAATGATTCATTCAAGACTGGCATCTTCATTCTGAACATATAAAAGAAACTTTTTTTTTTCCTGTCTCTCTAATGGGAATGATTTCAACACTTTTTTTTTTTTTTTTTAATCCTTTTAACACAACATTTTGCATAGCTACTTTTGGTATACTTGCCTTTATGCACTGTTTAAAATCCAATTCATTCCTATTGATCTATCTGTCCCCCAAGGTAACTGTATGTATATAGTTTTGTGGCATTAAAGCATTAATTAGTCACCTTCCTTGCCGCTTCATACTATTTGTAATGTCTCTTGAGATTATTAGCTGACTTCCCTAAAAGAACAATTGTACCTTATGAAAATATGACAATAAATGACTGTTTCTGGGATCTCACTGAAAATTTTCTATATGTTCGGTGACAGTAGGCCCATATAATTTTGCATTCTTCCTTGAATTCCTTTAAAAACTAAATTAATACCTAAAATGATCTACCTTAGGATACACTGCTGCCCATGTCTGTAAATTCTGAGTCTCACCTTTAACATGAAAATTAAGTATAAAAGTCTGCAACATGAATGTTTTAATAAAAGCATATTGAGTAAATACAGATTGTGATGGAAAGAGCTAGAAACATGCTATAAAAACATTTAAGCCACACTATCCTGATGTTAATGACATACCTTTGGAATTAGCTGCTTAGCTGAGTTTAAAACCAACTCCAATTAATCTATACATCTATATTTCTTTTTTCTTTATAGAAAGCAGAGATTGCTGTTGCGCCTCTGACCATCACTTTGGTACGAGAAGAGGTCATTGATTTTTCTAAGCCTTTTATGAGTTTGGGGATATCCATTATGATCAAAAAGCCCCAGAAATCTAAACCAGGAGTATTTTCCTTCTTGGACCCTTTGGCGTATGAGATCTGGATGTGCATAGTCTTTGCCTACATTGGTGTCAGTGTGGTCCTGTTCCTAGTTAGCAGGTTTAGCCCATATGAGTGGCACACAGAAGAACCAGAGGATGGGAAAGAAGGACCCAGTGATCAGCCTCCCAATGAGTTTGGCATATTCAACAGCCTCTGGTTTTCCCTGGGTGCCTTTATGCAACAAGGATGTGATATTTCCCCAAGGTTTGTGTCAAATCTTTTTATATTTGCATTTTATCTTCAACACTGAAGCATAAAATCTTCCTTCTTTTATTTTCCTGGCAGTGTTTAGAAGTTCATTCTTTAGGAAGCCTTTTCATTTTAATTTTTTAATAGCTATAATAAGGGCAACAGAGAAACTGCTTTGAATTTCAGTCATTGTTATTATTTTACATATGTCAATGTACATAAATCACAAACAGTACTCAGCAGCAGTAGGTACACACTGGGAAAAATTCCATTAACTTGACTTCAGAGGAATTGCGTTGTTGCTAAATTAGTTCCATTGTATTATAATTATGAAACTCACACTATTATGCTGAATATTTGCCTTGCATAAATGAATGCTCCATTTTTGTTTCCTATTAAGTTCTGCAGCACTGCTTCCAGAATATCATTTTCTATGAGAGACAGAATATTTGACCATCTGTTTCTGAGAAACCAGAGTGTGTTACCAAGCTATGCTTCACAGAGTGGGTACCTCAGATGTAATATATGATCCCAGTCCTGAATTTCTCGAGATTTTTAGATGTTCTGGAACTTCAGTTTGTATTAACTGAAACTTCTTAATTAAATATTATAAGCATTATAAACATTCAAATGTTATTTGAAAGCACTCGGCATTGGCCTAACTCTGCTTCCTGACTAAAGGTAGCAAAACTGCTATTCATTAAGACTGGATATTCATTATTCTTCAACAGCCTTCTCTTCAAATTACAGGTATTAAAATGGAAAACAGAATTTATTACTTATCTTAAATGTCTCTGTAATCACAAAGTGCTTGTTCCTTAAATAACTAAAATGCAAAATTTCAAATTATTGCAGTAGTTTGTAGAAGGTTTGATAAGTTTGTGATGAATGCACAAATGCTGTATGAGTGACAGGAACAATACTAGAGTCAATGTACTGTATGTATAAAGCCTTTTGCATCTTTTTTTTTTTTTAAGGGGAAACAGAGAGAGAGACTGATTTGCAACTACAGTGCTTTACTTTTGTCTCCAGAAAGAGATTATCCAGGATTTTTGACAAAATTTTTGCCATGTTAGGCATTTTCTGAAATTAAAGAAACATTGGGATTACTACTGAAGAGAATTCATACCACTGTACATGCATGATATGTCTTTATACACTGGGCTTTGTACTGTAGGCATTATAATTCAACGGAAAAAATGTGTATATCAGTGTTTAAAATGCAAGTAATCTCACTCCCACTGGCTGTTATGTATCGACACATGCTCAGTAATAATGGTGCCTTCTCTCTTTCTCTCTCTCTCTTCATGGCTTAAGATACAGGAAAATGTGCATTATCTTATTCATGTTTAGATCCCTCTCAGGTCGCATTGTTGGAGGTGTCTGGTGGTTCTTCACGCTCATCATAATATCATCCTACACTGCTAACCTTGCTGCTTTCTTGACTGTTGAGAGAATGGTCTCGCCCATAGAAAGCGCAGAAGATCTTGCCAAACAAACTGAAATTGCATATGGGACACTGGACTCAGGGTCAACAAAAGAGTTCTTCAGAGTAAGTTGGCATGTCTGTTAGAGCAGCTCTCCCTATGGGACAGCTCTGCGATAAAATATTCGGAAGGGTGAAATAGTGTTGCTTTGCAAATAATTATCTGCAATACTTGAGCTACATTCTTACCCCCAACACCATTTGCTGGAATTTTCAATCATTTTAATTTGTGGAAAGCTTATTGATCTTGTCGCATCAAGCAAAAGAGCTGCCCCGAGGGATAATGGAACCAGCAGTAATTAAAGCAGCATTGCACTATTGATTCATCTGAAGCTACAGTACTGAAATAACGTGCAGCATTGAATGCCTATGATGATAACACAGGGTCTTGTTGGTTTTGCTTCTACTTATGGGTTTTGCTGTGTGCGTTTTGCTTTAGGGTTTTGGGTGGTGGATAGGAAACGCATTTTTTAATTTGCTGACTTTCAGATGAATAATAAAAAGAAAATATAACTTGGGGGAATGTGGTTGGAGCATTAGGAAATAGCCTAAATAGCCATTCACATGTCTGTGCTGTCTCTATTGATTACTTCATTTTCATTTGTTTTCCTGTATTAGTGTGGCTGGTATGTAATCCTCTCCTTCTGCCAGCTGGAAAACAGGGAGCCTGGGCATCACAAAGAGTATATAATAAATCATCCCTCCTGCTTAATTTCGTGTCTCTGGCAGATGAAAGTTAAGCTTAGCTGACTGAACATGTATGGGTTTAGTGTTTGAATGTGCCTCTGACTAAATGCTGTGAGCTGATAACCTTGGAAGTTAAATGGTTTAGGACCATTATTTAACTGCAAGGTGAATGGTAAGGCATTTTTAGAAGACAGAAAGATGGAGTGATAATTTCTCCTCACTGCCTCATTGAAATAAGTATGTTCTGTGTCAAGTATTCCCACCACTGTTTTCAGTTTGGCCAAACTAAACTCACTTAATCAGATACACATTATTAACAAAATTATGAATGGGATTTGTAAACTACAGACAATATAAATTCAAGGGGAGCTGCTGAGCATCCCCCAAAAGATCTGTAATAAAATAGCCTTTTTATTGCAAGAGATATCCCCACAGAACAGCTCTTTTTTTTTTTTTTTTTTTTTTGTCTGTAAAAAGGTGATGCCTTGTAAACCGTAAGTGGCACTTAACTGACACATGGTGGCTGGGCCTTTAGAAGCTGTCTAAAATAAGGAGTTTAGTCTAAGCTGGTCTTCCAGATTTCTTCTGTAGTCAATTGATGTCCTAGGATAGAAAAAAATCACCCTCTAAAGTATCTTCCTCTCTGCATGGATTGTAGAGGTTTTCCATAGAAATGGTTTAGGCTTGATACCTAATTTGTTAATGGATACAGTTGGATAACAGGTGTCTAACTCCACCTGTCTTCTTCTATAGTGAGTGTGTGGGTACAGAACTAAATGCGATGTCATAGATGCTTTCTGCAAGCCTCAGTCTTTACCCCAGGTGGTAGAAACTCAGCCTCTGATTGCTGAAAAACCTGATTTCACCTCTGAGGCCTGCCAAAACAGTCAGATACAGGAAGCTTGTCTGAGAACTGAAATACTGTGGTCTTGAGATGGCCAGATTTCCTATTTTGTTGAAAAGAGTGTAGCCCCTCATTATTGTTTACTATTTTTCTTCCGCAGTGCTTAACCCATAGATTCTTCTTTACCTCAATTTGTGCAGCCATGCATTTAATTCTAGAGATTCCAGTTTCCACCTCAAGCTGAGGTGGTGACCACAGTATATGCATATCAATAGTTCTTTCAAATAGAATGAAGCTATGATGATAATTAAAACCATGATGCTGAGGACCAGGCAAGTTTACTTAATTTTGGATTTGATAACTTGTTGCATTTTCAAGAGATTCCAGTGCTTGCAAATTTTAGGCAATGATGCAAAAGTGAAATTCCAAGGAAATGCAAAAGGAAAAAGCGAGGGCTTGTTTTCTTAAGAGTTTTCAAACACTTTGACAAGCCATGGTTTTGAAGTAATGAGGTCAGGCCCTTTGACATAAAAAGAGTCTTGGTCACAAAATTTTCATGATTTTTTAAAATCATGCTGTAAAAGTAGGTAGAGGTGGGTTTTGCATGAATGAGTGTTTCATGCAAATGACAAGCTGTCTCCTTAAAATGAAATGAGATTTTTTTTTTTCCAGCTATAATGACAGCCATGCTGTGATGTTAATCTTTAATGATTAGGAGAAAAAAGAAGGAAAATCAATGATGTTCTCTGCTTCAATTCAAAATATAACAGGAAACATTAAAAGTAGCCATAAATACTGTATATAGTTGTAGATGCAAAATTTAAAGCATAATCAAGTTTTAGACTGTTGATCATTTTTTAAAAATGGTGTAATTGAAGCCTTTTCATCAAATGATTGCTAATCTCTGCAACAGTACAGTGATTGTTAATGATATTTTATGTGCTGTTTCTAAAAATATTTTTCATAAAACAGGGACAATGCTAAAATATCATTAATAGAAAATACTTCCAAAACTTCTGTTTGCCTAATTCATAAATTCAGACTCAGCCTCAGGCAATATTAAAAGAAGACTCCATCTGTTTACCAAGTCTAACACTTTGTGTGATTAGAAGCAAATGGCATCAGTTTTGGAATTAGAGTCAAAGATGACTTTTCTAAGAGTGATTGATTACTGTCTGGCTGAATGTGGTCCTTTGGGACATTTTCATATCTGATCAAAATCAGAAGGTCTGAACAGCTATTATTCAGTCTGCTTTAATTACAGATTGAAAACAGAAAAGAAAAAAGTAGTTTTAAAGATTTCATAAAAGAAGACTCCTTTACCAGTATTAGCTATTTACTATTATCTCCTGTTTTGGAAGCAGTGAGAGGTGCAATTTTGAGCAAGCTGTTCAAAAGGCAAAGAACTTAGTTTTAGCAATCTTACTCAGAAAAGCTCTAAATGAAAATCAGCATGGTTTGTCTGATTGTAAGGGGAAGCTGCAAGGTTTCTTCATAGGATAAGAAGGAATATCTGTTGGTTCTCTCTTCAGTTTTCACTCTGGCTTGACATATATATACTGAATGTTACCAAATGAAAGCCTGGGAGAAGATAATGTTCTTAAAGAGCAGATGACTAGTTAGAGTTTCTATATTTTCTCTCTTGATGGGCAAAGATACCTAGATCTTAAAATCTAACTGGTTCTTAAAAAAAAATCTAAATTCAACCTTTTTCAATTCATTTAGGACATAGTTTCGTCTTACCTATGGTGACATTTTGTGTATTGCATGTTTTTAGTTTTGAAGGAAAATGACCTATTATTTGTTTACCTGATAAAGAACCTGATGATACGGATGTTAAGAGGTAAGAAATGATTGGAAGTGAAGGTAGACAAAGGCAAGAAAACATTCTTGAAATGATGCCTGATTTCTTGCTGCTCTCTTCCATTTTTTTCCAGCTGTAATTTAAATCTATGAAATTTTATCAGTGTAAAGCAAAAGAAATACATGGGTGGCTTGGCTTAAGCTCTGCTTTCAGCCACCATTATGTAAATGAAGAGTGGCTGTGACTACAGTGGAAAGAGGGTGAGAAAGCAGGATGTGATTATGGTCATACCCAGCTGTTAATTTTAATTTTATTAAGTTCCATGGAAATGATGTACACAGACAAGCAAAAAAAAAAAAAAAAAAAAAAGCAAGGATAATTTAATTTATGATGTTCTGATATATGGTATTTTTATTGAACATTTCTGGTTAAATGCAGCTGGTTAAATGCTGCTTACTTTCAGCTTAGACCTACTTCTCTAACAAATTATTTTCTAAGTAATAATACAATCATTCAGTAATTGGTACAACTAAATGTTCTGGGAAGTTACTCTCACCTGTGTAGAGGCTTGTTCTAGTCTTTTTAAAGACATTCTCAGTTTAAATAATGCCCAGATTTCTATGATTTGATATGTGTTTAAATATTCTAAGGCCCTTTATTTTGGGACTTTATAAAAATGGATACTTTCCTGGAGTGCTGAGCATAGTGTAGGAATGGGTGTATGGACCAAGTCTCGCGTTGCTTGAAACTCCTGTTGAACTGAATAAAAACTGAGTTGAACCATGGGTAAAAAAGGCATTCTTGTAGCATGCATAAGAGAAGACAAGTGCCATCTGTTATTAAAGATAAAAAATAGTTAATCCAAACAAGAATACTGTCATGTGCTCAGCTGACATACTTCTAGTTTGCATTTATGTATCCCTGTTGCTGGAGGGAGTAAAGTAGTTGTTGAATGAAAATAACAAGAATGGAAAGCTTTTCGTCTTGACAGCAGTTTCACCACTGGGGTTTCCAAGTTCATTTTTCCCCTTCCCTTCCTTCCTATGAAAACATTTTTTTTTTTTTGTGATTACACTTAGTATTCCCAGACAGGAAAATTTCCAGCTAATGCACTCTGAGCCATGAATTCTTACATATTCTTTGAGCAAGCACATTTCTTGCTCAATTACTTGCAGGATCACAGTCTTTAAAATAAGACCAGCTGAAACTGGAGCCCTAAAAACTTACCTAACACTTCTTTAAGACAAAAGCTTAGGGCATTTTGTTTCTTTTAATGGCATATTTGGTCCAATTTGCTGTTTACACCCTTTATTGTGAACCATGTCTTGAAATACTGTGCAGCCTTTCTGAAAATATGCTGATATGAATGAAGAATGAATAAGAATGAATGAATTACAAAAGCAAAAATCTTACTTAAGCTGTTGTGGTTTTGGTAGTGTAAGAAGTGGGCATTAAAGCTGAGAAACACTTCAAGATTTAGCTCAGTATTTATAGGGGACTATTTTATTTTTTTCTCTTTCCCATACATGTTTAATAGGGATATCTATCAAATTTAGGCCATAGCTTTGCAGTTCTTTTATTATGACTCCTAGAGGCCGACTGTGTCTGAAAGGGATACATGATTTTATAGTATTAATATTGTTATTTCTTATTGCTTTTAAAATAAAGAAGGAATTCAAAGAAAATCATTATCCAAGTAAGATTTTCTCAACTCCAGTTTCTTGAAAAATTAAGTAGGATGGATTTTATTTTGAACAGTGCCATTCTGAAATGTTGCAATATTCTTTTGTTGTATCTAACTTCTTTTTAATTTTCTCCAGAGATCAAAAATAGCAGTGTATGAAAAGATGTGGACCTACATGAGATCAGCAGAGCCATCAGTGTTCACTAGGACTACTGCAGAGGGAGTAGCTCGTGTCCGCAAATCCAAGGGCAAGTTTGCCTTCCTGCTGGAGTCCACCATGAATGAATACATTGAGCAACGAAAGCCATGTGACACCATGAAAGTGGGAGGAAATCTGGATTCGAAAGGCTATGGCGTAGCCACACCGAAGGGTTCTCCATTAAGGTGGGTGGAATAGTATAACAATATAACATGTGTTGTTATAGTATTCCACCTTCCCTGATGTCCCTGATATAGTTCTTTTTGTTTTGTGTGTGAACATGGTATGTTATTTTTCTTTTCTTCCATTTCTTTTTTTTTTTTTTGATCAACAAAGGTAACAGTTTCTAATTGCAATATGAATTAAACAGCTTTAGTTGGCATATCTTTCAAGGCCATATAAAAACCAAACTGGTTGAACACTAGCTGCTCAGCCTCAATGAAAGTAACATCAGCTGTTCAATTTCATCAGCTTTTTCACCAGATTCAACCCTATAGACCAGTATTATGCCTACATTATCTGCATCAGTATCTGCATCAATAATATGCCTACCTTTTATGTTTTGCTTATTGGTCTTGGCTGCTAATTTCTGAATAAGAAGCTGCTTGTAACACATGTTTTTCAAATGTCAACACTTAGAAGCAATTATTCCTTCATTAAAGCAACTTTATTAAAGCATTTTTAATAAAGCACCTTCTTATTTAGAAAAGAAAAGAAAGTTTGTGTTTCTAGCATTATGTATTTCAGTACTGCCTTCAAACTCACCAGTATTTCATTAACATGGTATCAAACTCATTCAGTCAAGTAGGACAGTTTTTGATTTACAGACAGAACATCATCTGCTTTTTATTCAAATTGTCAGGGAAACAGAAGCGAAGGTACTAGTTCTGTGCTAAAATTGGCAATATTTACCGTTGCATTATCTTTAATTTTTAAGGCAAACAAAACTTGCTTTTTTCCTCTGGTAGACTTGCCAATTTTCTTTAAAGCAAAAGAGCAACTTCTGGATTGAGAAAGTGTGGCCTTTGGAGTCTTACAGCGAGCGATAGGGTGCATGCAAGCATGGGTGAAGAGGCAATGGCATGCTAAGGAGCCAACACCCCAGTTCTGCTTGAATTTCACCCATGTGCTCACAACGATAGGTTACAACAGGCTCTGATGAAATAGTTTCACAAAGAAAGTGAGGTAGGTTGAAAGGAGGAATTGGAAGTGCAAATGGAGACATAGTTCTGTGCAGGAAATAGCTACAGAGGTGCCTGTCTAATTCCATGACTACAGAGAAAACGTCACTAGCAGTGTACAGATAACTACACTCACTCTTAACTCGCAGATTCAGCCTGCACATAATGCCACAAACATCAATAACTTTAGCTGTACTACACACTGGTGTGTATCAGTGAGTGTCATTGGACTCATTTCCATCTGCATCAAAAGAAGATTAGTATGTGGGGGGGAAAATCAGGCCAGTTATTTCAGTGACTGAATATGAATTTTTGGTCCTTAACATTCAGTACCATTCAGATTTAAAAACTGTTGCCTTTGCCATGGAATAAAGAGGTAAGAGAAGATAGGGAGTTAAGGGAGGGAAAATGACAACAATAAAAATACTAATTGTAAAGAAAAATATGTCCAAAACTCATGGGGTTGTTAAGGTAGAAGGCAGCATATGATAAGAAAGGCAGGCTTCTTATCTGGGTATATTTTCAGATCATACAGCCACTTATTTGTTGTTTTATATTTCTAATATATTGCTATCTCTTTCTGTGTTTCAGAAAACCTAGAAGTGGTAGGCAGCCCTGCAGTTATGAGTAGAGCTGCTTTTCCTGCAATTCAGATAGTAAAGAAAAGCCCATTGTTGACACAGTCATGCTTTACTATGCCAAAGCCTGGGCAAACTTTTTAGGAATCATCTTAGCTGCTGTCATATATATCCTAGCAGTAGGCCATTTGCTCTAAGCATGCTTTATGGTGCTCTTTAGTCTGTGCCACTCTTTTCAGCACAGTATCCAACACTAACAACAAGAGACAGCCTATTATAAATGAGCATTATTAGCCAGTGGAAGTTGGTTTGTATTGAATTTGGGTTTATTACAGGCTTGTTCAGTTGGCTAGATAAAAATAACTAGGACTAATGGGATGGAGACATAAGGCAGTTAGACGCAGAAAGAAGAGGACCTAGTAAGATAGTATCAAAAGAAAGGAGAGGAAGAACATAGCCATGACTGTAAAGATGAAGTGTAAAATCTCAGCTCCATCCAAGCTAATAACCAAGCTCTCATATGTTTCAGGTCACAATTTGGTCTAATTGGGCAACAGCAACTTTTATTAGGGTGTTCGACAGCACTTACTTTTCACATCTTGAAACATGTCTAGAAAAGAGGCTTAGGGGGAATCCTACCCAAAATGAAAATCGGACAAAATGTTCTTTCAAGCTGTCTCGACTGGCTGCCAATGTCAATGCCTTTCCTGAGCCTTTCTCTCATATGTGCTAAGCTGCTTGTTCTCCTGCTGAATCAGATCCATTGCACCCCATTCCCTCTCCAGCTCCACTGACAAAACCTCCAGCCACATATCAGTGCTGCTCATCCATTAAAAACATTAAGTGACTCACTTAATGTTATGGACAAAAATAAAGAACAAGCAACACCTCACATACATACCACCTCCTTTATATAATGTCTATAGACACTAGTGCTGAGTGAAGAGGAGTAAAGCTTCCCACATGCTTTTGAACAGAAAAGACAACTTTGTGTTAGACCCAGATGATTATTGGCTAATATTAATTCCCTACTCAGATGTAATTTTTAACTGCATGCTTCAGTATTTTCTAAATTGCTTTAAATTGTAAAATGTGCTGGTTTGATTGTATCTCACATGGTGGTGTTTCTGTTACCGATCAGATGACTTATGTAACTGCTCCCTACACAGATAATTGCAAATATTGAACATGCAGTTTGAAATTCATGAAGGGCAGATGAGCTAAGTTCATTACATAAATTAGTCAAAAGACATAATTTGCTATGGGAGTTGTAAATTCTTTATTTTATTTGATAATCATAATTTTATTTGATAATCATAATTTCCTATTTGAGTTATGTGTAGACCACAAATTACTTGATGTAGTTCACAAATAACTGCAAGTAACATATAAATGTTAAACATTCACATTCTATCTTGGGCTGTTCAGGACTAGGGAAAAAATATCATTTTTTTCTGTTGAATTATTCATAGCAAATTATTCACTATGCTCATTGAACACCTATTTCACTTGAGATATTTTGGTCTTAATCCTCCTCCTGCTTTCAATGACTATTGTAAATCAGGAGTTTCTATACTGAAAATGTAGTAACAGCTGCATAAAATCAATATAAGTGTATGGAGAATGAGACTATCTATTTTCACACATATAACACTGAGAGAAAGTACAGTAACCTCCTGCATTACATAATCAGACTTCTGCGTGTACTATAAGACTGGCGATGGTTCCCTACCATCATATTACTGGACTCACGTTCATTACAGAACAGGTTTTCATCACTTCACTCATGAAGATGAAATCCACCTGTCAGAGTGATCAATAGACTTGGTCTCTCTGTTGCTCATGACCCAATGCATGAGCAGGATAGTGGATTTCAATTTGAAACTCTTCCTTAGTGGGCTCCATGCCACACTCCTGCAGTGTTCAACCAGTAGCTATTGGCTAATTTTCATGAACTGTTCTCAGTGCTGGTGGAGTATTAGGATTCATGCATATCACTGGACAGAAGAGAATGGGAAATGCCTGATGTGTGTTTCTTTTATGCCCACCAGGCAGTACCATGTTACACATCAGGTATGTCTCCTTCCTTCCTTCCTTTTCAGTGATATGCATTTCTATATAAAGTGGTAAAAGACTGGCATATTTGAAAAGGAATGTGGGATTGAGGGCAAAGGCTGTCATCAAAACAAAAAATGATTTTCTCTCATGATACTACCCAGCTGTCCCTTCTGCTTTCTCTTCCTACCACGGTAGGTATCTGTCCAAAACTACTGTGTAGTAATCAGTGTAAAATAATGAGTTTTATTCTTCTTAAGGTGGTATTTTCAAAGTTGGTTAAGAGAGTGCTGCTTGTCTTCTAAGCAAGACCTGCCTTTGTAAACGTGGTGTCATTAGAAGACATTCTCATGGCCAGACTTCTGGCCATTTTGGAGTGCCACTGACTTGTCTGCCTTGTCGCTTGCAGTAATCTGTGTTTCTAGAGGGTAGTACCTGGAGATCTTGTGCTATTCAAGTCCTATGCCTTGCATGTCTGTACTTTTCTGTTTTAGATATGTAGGCATCATAAACAAGTCTGAGTAGTGATGAACATAAAAAGAGTTCTCTTCTCTAAGAGGTAATGAGAAAGAAAGTAGGGGCAATATTGCCTTAAAAGTACCCTGAAAGCTTTTCGTACTTTGTGTGACTTGAAGCTGCTTGATGCAAGGAATGAATGGCAGTTAAGCTGAAAAATCAGGAGCTGTCATTACTGTTTCTGTGACTGTTTTAAATAAGGGCACTGGGCTAGCCTGTCCAACAGTCCACAGCATGCAGTGTGAATGAGCAAAAGCTGGTCAGGTCATGAGTGTCTGGTGAGATACTTTGAGTCCTGACAGATAAGAGTGGCAGGATTAGATCTAACTGAATAATAAACTGTTGTGAATAGACATGCTGATGTATTTTACAGACTAGTGATGGTTATTAACCAATCTGATGCAATCCAGAGCTACATTAAGTTCCCGCTAATGCAATTACAGTTAATGTTTATATATATGAATCTCTGATTTTACATTTCATTATGCAGGGCTTTTTTTTATTTTTTTATTTTTTTTGGTAGTAAAGAAATAACTCTGGTTTGGCTTTAGACAGAAATGTGTATGTTCTAGAGAGGAAGAAGAAAAGGGCCACATGCTCATAACCCATTGTTCTTTGCAATGTGACAACTGGTGACATGAACTGACTCTTTACATCTGCTAAAGTGCCAGTTCTTTACCTATTCTTTACTGTGTTTGTATTAACATGTGGTAGGAAACTTGTGAAGTGCATCAGTGAAGCAGGTGATGTGAATGTACTTTCCTGATCATTTTAGCAATTGGTGTGAACTGCAAAAGTATGGAGTGAATGAAGCTATGGGTTTTAGTTTCCATTCCTTGCAAAGAAAGAGTGTCCCGGAGAGTGTTGGGAATGGATTTGCTTGTTTGATAATAATTGTGCAATACCTGAAAGAGATTTATCCTAGAGACAAAGGCTGTGTTGTGGAGGGATCTTTTCCTTGTTAATTTGTGAGCTTATGTAAATAAGGTAAAAATCTGTTAAGAGAATCTTGGCAGGAGAGAGGGAAGAGGGGAGCTTTATAATCTATCATCCTGATCTCAGTGACTTTAGCTAGTCTTCTGGATCTACCATGAAACTTGTTTTCTCGAGGTACGTCTTTAAAATTGCCACCCTTTCATTGCTTAGTTTCAGTGTGGTACTTCAGCTGACAATGCTTTTCAAGTTTATATCCAGTACAGTCCATTGGTCAGAAATATAGGATTGGGGGCAAACTTACTTTGGTGGTGCATGCACATTGACCCAAAATGCTGGCAGACCTTACATAATATTGGATATTCCTTATTCTTTGTTTTGGACGTGTTTCTCATCGATCTGAAACAAGCTTGGGAAAATAAGAGTAAATCTGATAGTATAATTTCTTGTGATGGGAACATTGAACTTTTTGTCAAATTCTGTCCTTGATGTTTTCAGAGACTGGAGTATAAGGAGCTTATTGTAGGAGCAATTCCCAGGTCATCATTCACTGTCAAAGCTGTTTATTGTTAACTTAACACATTATGCTGAGATGGTATCAGTTTCCATTTCTACCCTGGTTTTATAGATCAGTGAACTCTATGAGAAATGAATCAGAGTCATTACGCAGTATTCACCTATGAGGATAGACAAAAATGTTTCCACTGAAACTTCTTGCATTCTTTAGTTTCTTCTGATTTCTATAAAATTGGATTGGTGTGCACAAAAAATGCGTATAGTAGTGACAGATTTCCACTGAGTAATGGGCGAACTAAGAAAAATTGTTGGAGCTGACCACCAAGATAACTTCTTTCACTAATGTTTTCCCAACTTTTTGTACTGTGAAAATCCGTTAATCCTCACAAAACTAGAATTTTCTCATGAGTGAATTTTCCTTGTCTTAGTTCTGCTGTATCATAAAGTAACCAATTTCCCTGGACCGGTATTTGTCGTACCCCATATTTTTCCATTTTCAAAGTACTTCACTGGAGACTTTTTTTTAACCAATATCACTGATTCAGCCATTTTAGCATGTGGTCTTTCTACATTTTTCACTCAACAGAGTGTCAAATTTCTAGAAAGGTATAGAAATAAGCAGTGGTAATGTACACTTGGGTCACCATAGCCAGGTCCATGTCCTTGGGAGCACTGTTCTGGCAGTTCAGGGAGAAAAATGGGTCTCTTCTCTGATAAATTGTTCAGTCAGTTAGCAATGCTGGAATCTAAAGACCTCTCCAGAGCATCCTGAACACAAGCAACCTCCACAGTGAGGAGTGATACAGAGGAAGTAAGTTCAATTTCTTTCAAATATTTCTCTTGTCTTACTAGAATCCCTAGTCTTGCCCATAATCAATATTATCCAGCTGTTCTTCATAGAGGCAATGATTTCAGCAAAGTGCTGAAGGTGCTAGAAACTGACGATATTTATCTTTGATGTAGAGAAGATATAGATGCAGCTGGTGTGATAATGGAGGTTTGATGGTAAGAATGTATGAGAACTGTGAAATTACTGAGTTTGGCCTTTACTCTTTCCAAACCAGAAACTCTTTCCACTAGAAAATGCTTCATTAGTCTCCATGCTGCTGCACTCAGTGCACTTTCTCTGTTCTAGCAAAAAACCATCAATATATCTTTGAAGTACTTCAAAGAACCATCCATGATCTACCTTGCCCTGTAAAGCCTATTTCTCCATTGCCACTTCCAGGAATTTTTTCCCTCAGACTTCAGGGGGAATTGATAATTGAACAAAGCTCTCTGTGGTCTGGAGAAGAGACCCAAACACCACAAGAATTGGTTGTGTTGTGCTTTCTGTTTTCCTACACTGTGAATGACATGCAATGCCATTGTCTCCAGACAACGCTACTCTGAGAAGCCCAGCTCACGGTTTAGTCACAAAAAGTCACAGTCTGACACTTCTGCTCATGTCTTTCTGTACCGTACTCCAGGGATGGTCCCAGGGATTTTAATTAGACTAATTGTGAAACAAGGGCTCCAAGGCAGAAGTGAAGGGACAGATTAAGCTGGAGATACTGCAGTAATGAGTGCAGTGATGCATGGTCTGGAAACAGGAATAAAACTATTGCCTAGAAATGTATTTTGTATATAAATGTTGCAATGGCAATAGGTATTTTTAAATTGGCTGTGGATGTCAGTACAAGAGGTGACTATACTATTCTGTCCCTTCAGCTTTGTCGCTGGCTTAACAGCGCAGTGAAGACATTTTTTTTTTCTTTCTGTTTTCTTTTTTTAGGAGATATTTATACAGGATCCTTGTCCTTCTGATATTCAGCAATTACTAAAGGTAGAACTTCTGTGCTGCATTATAGAAGCACTGTTTTGGCCATCCATGGTACTCGGTGCCAGAATAAGTTTTATAACAAGCTGATTTTTTACAGTCCATCAAATGCAAACAGAGTAGGAGCTTCAGACTTTCAAATATGAACAAATGAAATTTGTCAGGCTGTTCAGTCCTGTGTCAGGTAAAAAGAGACAAATATGTAAACATCATCAATGCACTTCCCTACAGCTGTCAGTGAAGACCAGAATCTCTCAAAAATACTGATACCACTGCTGTAAGCACTTGTCATTGACTTTCACAAAAGTTTCCCAAGGTGCTTGACAACCATTAACCCCCAGAGAATCCCAGTGGGACGCATAAGTGTTATCATTGTTTCCAATCTATAGATGCTCTGAAGAACAGACTCTGCTTCTTGGCACTTCAGAATAAATTTCTCCTGCCCTTTTCACTGCCATTTCCACAATCCCTTGTAAAGCAGCTCAGCAGAGGGCAAGATGCAGCCCATTATATTTTAACAATGCGGCTAGTTATTCTTTCTCTTTTCTTTTCATTACAACTCTCTGGCTGTTTCGGTGTCAATTCCCAGGAAATTGCTAGGTTTCAGAATATGTATTTATTAAGGGCACAAGCCAGTTACCCTTTGAAGTTGATGGTAAAGTTCCCACTAAGTAAAAGGCCTATCCCGCTAAGATAATAATTGTCCAGGCAAATTGTAGGTAGACTATAGAAAGAGAGCAGGCCACTGAAAGGCCTCTCAGCAGCTTGTAACAATACCTCCCGATGTATCTGACATTTGAGAAACAAATAGCACCTTAAAAACAGTTTGCCATTAAATCGTGTGATAGCTGCAGAACTGCCCACTTCCAAATGACAGTAAGTACTAGATAGACTCCTGAAAGACAAAAAAGACCATTTTGTCTTTTCTACACAGCTTTGCTTCTTGTGAGAAGTTCCAGCCCAAAAGCTGGAAAAAGTTTCTTTTACTTTTCATTGGACCTGTATCTTAGACTAGTGTGCTGTGTCACAAGGTAGGCTTTACGGAGGGAATGAACATCCCGGAATGCAGAGTGAAAAAATGTTCCAATAAAAAAGCACAAAACAAGATTCAGAGGCCTGGAATTGACATCCAGCTTAGTCACCAGCTTCCTGAGCTGTTTTAACGTATTATTTAAGCTACTCTGTGTCTTGGCATGACACTTTTAAAATGAGGCTATTTCTCTGCATCACCAAAATGTTCATAAAATGGTCAGGTTCCAGATAAAAATGGCCATATATGCATCTAGCTAAACAACATGAGTTTAAAAGCTTGTGTAATAAAATGGTGACTTGTCAATAGCTATTTCTTTGAATTGGTATACATTGTGTATGTTAGGAATTGGTTTCCAAACTTTTATTCACAGCTGTCTCTAGATATCTTTTTCTCAAGTCTTGCTATATTTTTATAGATAGAAGCCTTACCCCCAGTTTTCTTCCTTCCTCCCTCCACTCCCAATTAAGTCCTTGAGTAAGAATTCAATCAAAGCAGAAAAGGGATTTAGTTCCTGTTTAACATCTGTGTGAAGGAAGAACCAGCTCTCCTGTATCCTTTGTTCCTAGCACCAGGGATGGGCGAGGCCTGCAGGTGAGAGCTGTCTGAACATCTGGCAGCCCATCTGTTACCTCCATAATAGGCATTCTGTGTACATAATTACACATTAGGCTCTTTCCAATCTATTGCTTCTATGTTTCAATTTAGCGAAACCAAAATTTGCAACCATGGTTGTCTTAAGTGAGGCTCTTACATTTAAAATGAGACCTTTAGCTCCCTTGATATCGATTTAGGCACCTGATTTTGCACACAGCAGTGTGGAAATTCTTTTTATAGCATTTTTTGCTGTGTCATTTGCATGAATCAGATCTATTTCAGATCTTAAAGCTTTGAGTCTACAGAAAAAACTCAGTGGACCCAGCTGGAAATCTGGGAGTTACTTCCTACAGAATATCTCAACTTTTTGTGAAAAAGTCAAAATTCCAGTTGCCAAAATTCTTCATATTTTTATGAAATACAACAATTCCTCATATTGTCATATAGACAATTCTCCATATTCTTTTTTTTTTACATTTTCAGCCAATATTTTTGAATTTGAAGTTTTCCAGAACAGCTTTTTACTGCCTAGAACACAAACCAGTGTAAAAGACAGGATGTAGGCTGATGGTCAGTTCTTTATTAGTATTAGTTAAAAGATTGTGTCCTTCTGTGTGCAAAGCTGTGTGACAAACCTACATTTAGTTTTTATGCACTCTGTGAGACCCATCGCCTCAGGTTTTTATCAGTAAATGTTAGTGTTTTAATTATATTTTGACTTTACCTGCTAATAAGGTGTTTTTCTTTTAAATCTTCATGAATACTTGACAATTAGTTCTAGTTGTGCAGGGTTGAATATTGTGAACTCAGGCTATGAAAGTGTAGTTGAAAGTAAGCAGAAAGTCATCACAGTTTCCTGAGGACTTAAGATATGTTCCTGTCAGAGCTAAATAAACAGGCTGCTGCTTTCTATATCTCTTTCAGACAATGGGCAATTTTCCAAAATAGTTTCCAGTTAGAGTGCATTTAGTTCATCCAGTTCGTGAGCCACAAGAGAAGATATTATGGCATCAAATAAAATAATTGCAAACATCTAGGCCACATCTAGACTACTACATCCTCTTTCACCCCTCCTAATTTAAGAAAAAAAAATCAATAAACAAGCTATTTCAGTGGAGGGCCATCAAGACGGTTGGGAGCTGAGACATTTGCCCTGAGAGGAGAGGTTGGGGGAGCAGGGCTTGTTCAGCCTGGAGCAGAGATGGCTTCAAGAGCACCTGACAGCAGCTCCTCAGTGCTTCCAGGGAAGACGTGAAGGAGATGGAGCCAGGCTCTTCACAGCAGTCTGGGGGGAGGACAAGGGACAATGAGCATAAGTTGAAACTAGGTTCATGCTAGGTGTAAGGAGAAGCTTTTTCTCCATGAGGACAGTCAGGCATTGGCACAGGCTGCCTAGAGAGATTGTGCAGTCTCCATCCTTGAAGATTTTCAATAACTGACTGGATCAAGCCCTGAGCAACCTGATCTGACCTCAGAGCTGATGCCTGTGTGACCGGGAGGTTAGACCAGAGGCCTCCTGATATCCCTTCCAACCTGAATTATCCTGTCATCCCATTGTGCCAATGATAGAGGTGAAAAGGGCATCTCCAGCCATCACATTCAACACCATTGGAACACCAGGAATATTTTGAAAATGGAAGGAGCTTACAGAGCTGGATGTTTAAGTTTCCTTCCTAGCAGATCTTCTCCCCAACATGTGAAAAAGCTGTTCTTAATCAGCTGGCTTCAGTTATGATTTCTCTGAATCAAATGTCAATCAGCTTGTTCTCATCTAAATCCCAATCTCATGCTGGGAAAGCAAAAGAGAATAGGTTATCTGAATTTAATGAATGGAGTGGCAGGGCTTTGTATCTCTGCTTTCCAAGGGCACAGGAACCTTAACTTCCCAACTGACCTCATATAGTTGCTGAATGATTGACCATCATGGGCCTTTGTGGAACCTGTAACAAGGGGTCAAAGGAGGGAAGAGTTCTTTGATTATGTGAGGCAGATCACTCAGGTTGGCTCTCACTTTTGGAGGGTATGTAGAAAACTCAGGAATATCTCACATTTAAAGACTGAGTTGAAAGAATTTGTATGGATATTTAAGCTTAGCCTATCACTAAGAAGTAAGTGATTCCCGTAGGGAGGCCAGAAGATTAAATTCTATAGCCAGATTGAACAGTTGCCTAAAAAGGTCCAAAGGTTTCTGAGAGTCAATGAAGTGTGGTTAACTGAGTGCAAGACTGGAAGTCATGTCGTACTGATGAGCTTAATTATGATCCTGCCTCTGATCTCCTGGGAGTCTTGAAGGAAGTCTGTTCACCTTCTGACTTTAATTTCACCTTTGCAAATTGAGGATAATGACAATTGCCCATCAGCCTCAGAGGGATATAGTGAAGATTAATAACCTAATGTTTACAGTGCTGTGAATATATAAAGTCCTTTCCTGTTTCAGGTGTTTGCATTATTATTTCAAATCCATGGAGTTGTGTGACTCAAAATCAAGCCCATAATACACTTCTCAGTGTCTTTGATCAAAGAGACTGTTTCGGAGACAAGACAATAGGGAAAATGTAACCTCAACTAACGGTTTCTTAAACATGGTCTAATGACCAGATGGTATTCTGTCTTCCCTTTAGGAAGCATTAGCAGAAATCTCCATCACCAATGGACCCTATTGCCTCCTGCTTGTTTTTATTAAACATGGGAGCATGTATTCAGGACCAATAATTACATTAGTTGGTCTCCGTATCTGTTGTGGAGCTCTATTAGTAATTTCCATGCCTTGTTTTCTCTATTGCCTGGTTGCTTGTGTTTGAAACATTACAACTATGAATATTACTGTATTACCTTGACTGTGCTTAGCTCTAACTGGTATGAGTGTTGGTGCATTTGCATTTCCTGCTATGTACATCGCTGTACCGATGGCAGCAGCATTATATAGCTGGTTGCCAGAGGGACTGGATTGCCCTTGTCTGATAATTTCACCTGATCTTGGACTGATGTTCAGCTAGCTCCAGGGCATTTTAATTATCAGAACACAACTATTGGACCAACCATCTCATCTGGTTGCTGGCACCACTTTTGTTTGTCTCAACCTATCAGATCTTCCTCATTAACTTCTGCAATCATATTCTGACAGAAAGTCCTAGGAACTCTTCCAGCTAATCCACATTTTGGCTGCTGACCAAATAAGGCTTTATATGACACAACTGTAATTGCTTCATTTGTATGGTATTGATCTGCCATTAGGCAAGACACAAGCCAGCATTTCAGTAAGGCTCAAGTTATGCGGTATTATTTATTGTTTGCATTGCAGTTGCAGCTAAAGTTCCCGCCTGGGGAATGGACCCCCTGTGTTCCTCTCAGGCCCTGCTTCTAATTAAAATAATGGACTTCAAAGTGTTTGCTTTATAATTAGACCAAGAATTAAGAAACCATCTCTTAGTAGGGATCTTTCCATTTATTGATGTCTTTCTAATCCTTTTTGCAAAAAGAACATCAGTATGAAGTCCCAGAAAAAAACATGTAGCAATGTAGAAATCTCTCCTGCCTCTTCTCGGTCTAATTCTAAATTTGAAAACAGTATATCAGCCATGATGTTCTTATTAGTTAATGGTCTGTTTCTGGCAACCATAAAAATCAGGCATCCAAGCTGATTTCTCAGTGTTACCAATTGCTTTTGACACAGTGGCCTTGTTATGTTAATACCTCTGTGGACACTGAAGTCAATGAATGAATTCACTCAGAAGCAAACTGCATTTTTGCCCTATAGCTTTCCCATGTGGGGTTACCTTCATCACTAGAAAAAATTAGTGGATGAGCAGACAGCTTGTATTACAGTATTTCTGGTACCATACGGTATGCTGATGGTATTTGACTTTGCAGTAATTTCATTCTTCTTTTTCATTAAAGAGAGACTGGAACTTGGGTGACAGCTGACTGGCTGAAAGTCAAACCAGACAAGTAAAAGATTGGTGCTCATTAAAAACAACTAAAGAAAATAATGGGTTTGGTTTCTAAAATATAACTCTAGAAATTCCATTGAATCTGACTTCCTCTCAAATTCTTGAGAGCAGTAATAGGAATAAGTTCAATTTTTTCCAGCTGCAGCTGCTGAGAAGATTGCAGGTTTTTTTTCCCTCACTGTGACTTATTCACGTCTCTGCCATCCTGAAAGTGGTTAATCAGTTTGTTTGGATCTTCTTTTGAAGACATCTCAGAAACGTTAGCTAGGACAGAGGACTTCTTTCACCATAAACAGAGTAGTGTTTTGCAGTCTCTTAATCAATCAGTTAGTGAGGTAGTTTGTGAAAAAGACATACAAAGGTGCTCAGCTGAGCTTCTTTATTTGTAGAAGTCACTCCATTCCTAACAAGAAGAAAGCAAAGTAAGCTGATAAAGAGGTGGAATTCTCTTTTTTTATAGCAATTGCATTTAAGAGTAAGCCTACACTATGTATATGGTAAGCAAAATTAAAAACCAATATTTTAATGTGACACAGCTAGTGCCAGTCAATATTAGTGACACACCAGTCATTATTGTAATATATTTAAGTTGCCTTGAATCCAGTTTATCAGAAACAGTGTTAAATACATAAATAAACTGGCAGAAGGAATAGTAATTATTGCCTGTCTAAACTAAGTTACTAGTGAAAACCATTTTCCATAAATATTGACCCATGGGTGCTTGTTATGAATTTTACCTGCCCAATCATCCATAGAAAATGAAGACCAACATTGCAAAGCTATGTTTGGAAAAGGGAATCTTAATTTTCATATGCAACTTTCTTCCTTCTCCAATTGAAACATGATAGTGTAACTAATCTATAATTTATCTTATTAATATAGTTGAAATTTTGAATATTAGGCGAATCCACAGACAGGAAATGGAGACAGCATTCCACAAATGGAAAAGTTCTCACTTCGTCATCTTTTACTTCTTAGAACTTTCCCCGATGGAGTAAACAATATTATCTTGATTTGTTAGATTTTTCTCAATCTACTCATTTCTGGTGGGGTTTGCTACTGAAAAGCCTTTGGCATTTGCCAGAAGAAGGTAGATTTGAAAATTATTTATTTGTAAAAACCCTGCTTGCTACACTTCGGGGTAGACAGTAGCTTACCATTTCTTAATCTTAAATTAACATCTTAAGCTAAACAGTTTGCTGTAATGAAGTCTCACTGCTTGCAAGGAAAGAAATGCAGCAACATAGCACAAGAACTAGAATAACAGGAAAGAGCATTTCAAATCTGATATAGTACCTATTATCCATCTTATAATAATGTGTTTATAAAGGGTGAGATGCTGCCTGATATAAGTGAAAAATTGGAGAAGTGTGATAGTGCAATCTTTTACAACATTGCCAAATTTAAAAAGTCTCCAAAAAATGCCAGAGACTGCACATTATGGTATCAAGAAAGGTCTTGAGTTTATTATATTATCTGCCAAGCATACATTTATGTAGCACATTGAGAAATAGGGCTAGTTAGGAATCAGAAAGCTTAATTATTGCAGAGAGTCCAACATGATGTTTTCTTTTCCATGATTCATAGTGAGAGCCAGCAATAAGTTCTGACTGTTTCTGGAGGTCACAGTAGCATTTTTTCTGGGGATAGATGGTTTAGCCCAGGGCTGGACTGGAACAGAAACAATGTGTACAAGATTCTTCCTGTGGATGAAAGCTGTGAAATGCTCAGTCTGAGGCACGATATTACTGCCACTGCTGGAACGTGCTGAATGGAGTGAAAAACTAGAAGCTAGTGAAGCAGCTGCCACCTGCATTGCATTGGAAGATTTTTGATGTACCAAAATTTTCCTCTGTATAGGGTGGCCAGAGTCTGCATTCTTGATGGGCAGTAGAAAAATCTCCAAGTGGTATCAGTCTGACTGAGATGGACATAAGAAAGAACAACTTTCTAAGCTCTAAAGAACTGCACCCTATTTACATTTAATGAGCACTGGATTGCATCCAAAAGGGATATCGTCTTTCTAGCTTCATCCTGGATGGATATAGGAGCTCCAAAACATTCAGAAGTATGAATCTAAAATTCCTAATAAATATGTCTAAGATATTACATAAAAAACGTTTAAATCTACTGACCAGCATCAGTAATGATAAATAATGTTTTAAATCCTACTGAAAACAAGTCATGCATTCAAAAAAAAAAAAAGATTATTTGTGCAGACAGTAAACTGAGGTATTTGACTTCTTACGGATGCAGTGGCATAAGGAGTCTGGATGACATACACCTGGACAACATGTCATTTAGAAAGACCTGCACTAATGCAGTCTGGGTAGGAAAGGAAAGGGATAGCATGAGAAGTGGTAGAGCCTCATTGCTGTGGCCCCACCGCAAGTGATTGCTCCCTGTCTTTCAGCAGAGCTAATCCAACACTAATGGAGCTATTCAGCTGCTGGTACTGGAACTATGGACTCATTCAGATTTAGTTCAGACATCTCTGCCTGGCACTGTACTGTGTCCTGTACCCCCTGTCATGAACCTTTTACCCTTTCTTGACCATACTATGATTTTCTCTCAGTTGAGGGGCCCTAAATTTAGGAGTTACTGGAGAGGCAGGTGAAACAGAATCCAAAAACCTTCCTGGAACCAGGCCATGAGTAGAGGACTACTTCACCAGAGGTGTAAAAAGTCCATTGGGTTTGTACAGGCCATGCCAGAGGTGAATATTACCCCATCTGAAAAAAATACATTAAAAGTTTGGCAGCATATATTAATAAATTCTCATTTTACAGATTTCACATTTTAAATCATTAATTTAAATTCTTTTAGTAATATAAAATGCATAAACAAAGTAGAGAGCTCATGATTCTTAATGTTTCCAAGGGGAGAGTTTCAAAGCAGTCAGCACTGGGCTAAGCCAATGCACAGTGAAATTCCTACAGTGTGGAAACAGAGTTATACCAGTGCTAGGATAGTTTTGACAAATCCCACTCAAGCCTTTAAAACATGTATTTTCAGTTGTGGTGTTGGACTACAGCAGCCTTTTGGCATAATCCTGTTTATGCTGGAACCAGCAAGAAAAATTCGACTTTTGAAAAGTAGTATTACTCCACTAAGGATTAGGTGTTTGCTAACCAAAATTAGAATAGCTCAGAGTTCAGAAAAACTAGTATTTCTGTTTTTACTAAAGACCATATACTGAACCAATAACCCTGGGGACAATTTTACATGTTTTTTGTCTACAGCACAGCTTTGTGTAAAGCACAGAGAGAAGCTGAGTTGCTTTAGCAGGTCAACTGCTGTTTTCTTTTACCCAAGCACAATATATATTTGATTGCTTGTGCCGAGAAGCTTTTGCATACTCTAACTGGAATATCTTGCTGCAAGAGAGCTTTCAATTTATATAAATGTTTTAAACTATAGTCAGCAGACCTCTAGCTGGTGTAAATTGTCAGAACTTCCTTGAATTCAAAGTAGCTATGACTTTTTGTAGCAGCACTGGGTCTCCCATTAATTGGAACTCCCGCTGATCCTCAAGGTGTCACAATTTGGCTCATATTTGTTTATAAAGCACAGTTCAAGTAACTGAGCTGCATACTCAGGCTATACAGAGAATCTGTAAAGACTCCCTTCCCCTGGTAATTAACTCTCTTATTTAGATGGCTAAATGAAGAGTGGTATACTTATTTTAATTAGTGACCATTGACAAGTATTTGAGCTTTGCTTTTAATTCCTCATCTCTAAACAAAGGATAACAATATATATACACTCTTAAAAAGATACTTAGTTCCTAGTGCTGGCAAAATGTTTTGAGATATTCTGGAAGAGGTGATTAAAATGCAAATTATTAGTGGATTTTTAAGTAACGTTTATAAATAGTGTTGGCTTCTAATGCCGCCTGATGCCAAAGGAACACAACCTGTCCATTGTTTTATTGGTTTTTTTTTTTGGGGGGGGGGGGGTTGGTTTTTTTTTCAAGGTTGAGATTTCTTCAGGCCATTTCCTCAGGGGTATGTGCATTTTGCAAGATCCAACTCAAGAGGCACCCACTCTCCTGTGTAATCCTCAGCTGGCCCTGGGCCATTCACCTGAGATGATGGGTCTAGCCCTTTCTCTAATAAAGAATAGCAGGAGAGCCTGAGAGATCCCACTGTAGAATAGCTAATATTGTTGTGAAGGCTAACAACTTGAACACTGGTAGTTCTCTGTTGAATATAAATAATGGGCAACCTATCAGAGTAAGTGCCAGGAACTCTATTTTTGTTCGAAGCTAAATGTAAAAATGTCTTGATATATATACTGTGTTTCAGCATTTGAATGCAATTTCTTCATGGAAATAGCATTACAGCATGCAAATCTCTATAAATTCCATTAAAAACAATCCTATATATTTTTGAATATGTTTGAAAAAACACGATTTCCAAGTTGGCTTTAAACTTTTGGTTGTTTTTCTTGTAAAAATGCTCTTGCATTTAGATCTCTTTTTAATATTTGCATTATTGATCCTTCAAGCCTTCTGAGTATAGACTGATGTAAGCTTTGGCTACATCTTCCTCATTAAAGGAGTACTTGTTTCATTCCTAATTTTTAAAATATATTCAGCCAGTGCCATGCAGCTTTACACTTAATTTCTCTTGATGAGTTGTCAAACACTCTTGAACTGCACTGCATATGTGTAGTATTACAATCCACCATCAACACTTTTCAAAACATCATTAAAATAAATAGCTCAGAAAACGGGCAGTTTTTAATTTTTTGCTTGGTAAGGTTGCATTTTAATTTTTCCTGTTCAAAATCATTTGAACAAGCTATAAAAATGCACCAGCTCATATTTCACTAAATTTGTCTGAGACAGATCCTCAGCTTCATCCAGGAAGCGCTAGATTGTATGGTGAGAAGAGTGTATCAGGAAGCTGTGGCCTCCTGTTCCCAAGCCACCTAGGCTTTATACAGATTATATCATAAGGGAGTAACTGTGATTTACATCACTGAAATAATGTCACTGAACTTGTCTTCAACGGGCATTGTCTCTGCCTTATCCTACCGTGCTAATCCCAGAAACCTGCTCGAGTCTGAGCCTTGAGTGGCAAAGGGCTTGTCTTGGAGACGGCTGTGTTGGGAGGTGATTATGGGGAGAGCCATCTAAGAGCAAGGAAGAAAATATTCTCTGAGTTGCTTGAGACAGAGCTTGGACACATCATTAACTGCCAACATGCCATTGACTGTCATCACTTGGGACCCATGTAGTACAGGGTGGACTCAAGGAAACGTGTTCCTTCAGTGAATTCCTCCTCTTGGTATACAAGTGCATCCATGGCTTTGCTTCCCATTGTGCAGTAGCTTTTGGTCCTCACTTCTAGCCATTCAGTACTTACACACAAAATTTTCCTCAAGACAAAATAACCAGGGATTCCACTGAAGTGAAAAAACAAAATCTTGTATTTCTCCAGTTGGTCATTTGTGGACTGTTTATGGGGCTTTGATAATTTAAAATTCTACTATTATTTGTCTGAAGTTTGCTGTGAGTTCAAAGAATCTAGGGTTCATCAGAAGTGGCATCCTTCTGCAGATCAAGTGACATCCAAGGCCTTCAGATGCCTGTGAAAAGAATGTAAAGTCTTTGAAGGGTCAGGGACTCTGCTTTTGCCTTTAGAAACTGCTGTGGTGGCACCAGCAGTTCTAGATTGGTCAGCTGCACCGTAAGGCTGTGGTTTAAACAAAGCTCGCTCTGTGTATACAAAGTCTCTTTAGTAACTCATTTTATTTTTGCATATGCCACTTGTTCATTATTTGAGGTGAACAAGATCTCCAAAAGAAACCCAAGCAGTGAAATGGCAGTGCTGCCATCTGTAAAAATAAAGGCAGAATTTCACCAAGAATCTGACCAGAATTCAGCAAAGTATTTTGGTAACTATAGTGCCAGTGTCACAGAATTTGTGAGTCTAAGTCCAGGAAAAGGATTCAGGAAAATGACAAACCTGTTTAAATAGGTAAGACACTTTATTTTTCCTGTCAAAACTCTACCAGTTGACAAAAAGATTGCTGTTAAATAATCCCAGGAGAGATCCTGCCTTTGTTCTAAAGAGTATCCAGGGACCTGTCTGTGAGTTTAGCCCATTTAGTATTCAAAAACAAGTATTCTGTCACCTAAATTGCTGGTAGAGGTCTCCTTTGCTGGATGTGCTCAGACCAAGGCTGACTACTCTGAAGTGCATTCACAGAGGATACTGAGTGCCCACCTCTTGCCTGGCAGCCCATTGGTTAGCCCTGTCACCCAGGAAGTGAGAGCTTGATCCAGAACAACTCTTATCATGGTCAAAGTAGATCCACATTTGTGACAGAATCGCTAAGGTTGGAAGGGACATCTGGAGATCATCTGGTCCAACCCCACTGCTCAAGCAGGGTCAGCTAGAGCAGGTTGCCTGGGACCATGGCAAGCTGGGTTTTGAATGTCTCCAAGGATGGAGAATCCACAGCTTCTCTGGGCAACCTGCTCCAGTGTTCAATCACCCTCACAGTAAAAAGGTATTTCTTATGTTCAGATGGGATTTCCTGTGTTTCGGTTTGTGTCCACTGTCTCTCATCCTGTCACTGAGTACTACTGAAATGAGTCTGCCTTCATCTTATTTACACCCTCCCATCACGTATTTATACACATTGATAAGATCCCTCTGAGGCTCATCTTCCCCAGGCTGAACAGGCCCAGCTCTCAGCCTCTCTTCATATGAGAGATGCTCCAGTCCCTTAATCACCTTTGTGGCCCTTTGCTGGACTCACTCCAGCATGTCTATGTCTTTCTTGTGCTGGGGAACCCAGCACTGGACACAGCACTCCAGATGTAGCCTCACCAGGGCTGAATAGAGGGGAAGGATTACCTCCCTTGACCTGCTGGCAATGTTCTTCCTAATGCAGCCCAGAATACCATTGGCCTTCTTCTGGTCACATCTTGGGGAAGTACCTTTTGCAGTAAGAGAGTCTGAATGGCAATGCTTTCCATCCATCCTATTGAATCGCTGTGCATCCGGGAATGCAACATTTTTGGAGCTGAAAGAATTAGACAAAGAGCAGCTGTGGTTGAGGCGGTGGATACTTGTTCAAGACTAATCAGGCTGGAGGGAGCCTTTTCTACCTATTGCGTGTATGAATGCTCTAGACACTAGACTGTTAGTCTGAATACACAGGCTAGATCTCATTATACAAGATGCATTTCATGCTTTAGCTTCTGGTTTCTTAGAAATGCTTAGTTGCAGCCCTGAAATAGGTGCTTAAAATGATGCATTAGTTAGAATTTCATGCCTCCTCCCTTGCTGTTCCCCTGTGGCTGTCTCAGATTTCCAGCAGTGCCCATGATGTTGACTGCTGTGATTCTTAGCCTGAGGCTCTGCCTCATTCCCACTTGATGTAGGGACCTTCGTGTGTCTTTACAAGCCTTGTGAATTCCCTTCCTGCAGTTGAGTATTTAATCGCTAGGTATCACAGTGCTGTATGCCATAGTGGTTCAGGTCCTTTGTTGAACGTCTGTCTCACTGCTTTGTGCTGACTTCAACAAATGGGTTGTCTGTTAACCATTGTCATAATCCAAAACTCACTGGAAGTCAAAGCAAACCGTACTCCCGAGTTTGCTGAGCTTTGGGCTAGCACCCTACTAGTATTCTTTTAGATGGCACATGAGTTATCCCTGTCTGGAGTCATAGATATGATTTTGCAAAGGACTGTGTGCTTGCACTGTCATCTGTCTGTGTAGTTTTATCTTTTGCCAACTATGAAAGTCATATTTGTTGCTGGCACAAGTAGGGTCTTAAGAAAAAAGTGATACTGATTAATATTTAAAACTACTCATTACTATTTATCCATGGGGAGATGGGAAGTGATTTTAACTGAAAGAGAATAATTTAATTCTCATCAGGTTTTTCATATTTTAATTCTATAGGCAGCTTTAAAACAGCTGTGAACCATACATTTAAATCATTGTCCGTGCACTCACATAATAATGAAGTGAGGAATTACTCTAACGTACAGAGCTGCAGTTTTGGCCAGACTAGCTTGATGATCCCATCCAAGGATGCCATTTTCTTCTAAGTAATAGAAAATAAAGAATTGTGCAGTGGAAGCAAGGATTAGGAGTTCATTCAAGTACTTGCCTGCTTTCTACTACTAAACCTTTACTCTTGAAAAGCTTTCAAATCCTTTATTGAGGAACAAATTGTTCTTCAGTTGGAGTTTTGCCTAAGTGTGGAATTGAAGATTCAGTCCTATTTTTTAGTGATGGAAAAACAGTTTCTGCCACTCACACTCAAGTTCAAAATACCTTCCTCTGTGCCAGAATGAAGCACTGTCTAGGATGACTATGAATGATTAGTCTGGCTCTGAGGTCCCAGGTGCATAACTTTCGACACAGTCACTATTACACCTGTCAGGAACTCAATTATAACATTTCTTTGCAAGATACAGCAGTGTTTAGCATAGGTCCTCTGTGTTCTGCTGACCAGAAGGAAGTTACTTATTTCCATATGTTGAGGTGGACCTGGATAACAAAGCAACAGAGAAAGCAGTGTGAAACTAAGCCGTTTTTACATGGCCTACTAGACATGATGAGGACAATAATGTGTTACATTCATAAACAATACGGTTTAATTTCAGAACAATGATTGCAGCTTAAACCCACATTTACTTCTTCATCCTTTTTATTTCCATTTCTCTATTGTGCTGTGAAACTGTCTATGGATATGGCTAATAACCCAGCTAAATAACCCTCTCATGAATGGGTTTCTTTTATTTATTTATTATTCTAAGATTACTATCAACCAGCTGCAGCTTCTCTAAAAGACAGTGGGAAATTTTTCTTTGATAGTATTTAACTTTTTCAGAGATAAATTCAAACTTTTGGCAAATGAGAAATCTTTTCCCCTTCAAAATGGAAATTAAACATGAAAACTTACAATCAGTTGTCGAACAAATTTGTCTAGTTGGTTTTTATTCATCTCTGAATAGCCAGATAAAAGGTCAGATAATTAGACATTAACTTGAAAATTTGAAAAACTTCAAAAACTCTGAAGCCTAAAGATATTTACAGTGCTGAAGGCAAAAATCAAAAACATCTTCACCCAAATTAAGATAAAGATAGGATAAAAACTTACTAAGGATTTTAATATAAGGACTTTGTCTACTTCAAAAGGATTTAGTGTTCATACTTGAAAGAATACAGTTTAGAGGAAATAGCATGAAAATGCTTTTACAGACAGGCTGATTGATAGGGCTACCCATCTGCTTTAAAATAAGAATGTGTTTAAGTGTCTCATTGAATTGAGTTAGTGATATTAGTTGAGATGCATTTCATTTTTCATTGGACTGATCATTTCTGCCCCCATCTGTAGCCCTGTCAAGGGGACAATTTACGCTATTGCCACTCAGTGTGATGATTATAGACAGTAGTATTAAATTAGATCTTGCCTTGGTTCCTGTTGAAAGAAGCAGGAGTTTTGTCACTGACTTTGTAGACAGCAGGCTCAAGCTGTATGGCTTAGAGGCTTTCAAAATAAATAATATTGCTCAGTATCAAAGAAATAAGGTTTCTGGGATCATCTTTCATTTATGGCTCAGTCTCAAAGTCCTTACTCAGGTATATCAGGTATATATACTCATTTAGTATACTGGAAACTTTGGCTGTAAAGAGGCAAAGCTGGTCACACAGGCGAATTCATGAATGGGACAAACAGGCCAAAACACAGTCTCTGAAATGAAAAGCTGATTAGGAAATGTTTGTAGTAAGTATGACTGGTTCAAAAGCATTTGCTTCTGAGAACAAAAGGGACAAATGAACAACTTCATTGCAATTTTGCTATTTCTCCTCTCCATCTGAAGTGTGAACCATAATTAGAGCACTTATAAAAAATTGCATTTGTCAGCCTGGCTGCTAAATCCCCCTTAAAGCTTTATCCAGGAAGAGCAGTCTGTTATCACTCCCACTAAAGCCTACAGTTCTCATTTTCAGTTTCAGGGACAGACTAGCAATTACATTATCTGTATTGAAAATCTGATATAAATGTAACTACAGTGAAGCTAGGTAAGGTCAGTTCTACATAGAAACCACTCCAAACTTCATGACCAGCCAGCAAAAACCAGCAGAAGTTATATGAAAAGCTGTTACCAGACAATGGAGGTATATCCTAAAGCTGACACTTGGCCCATAAACAGGGTTAATGTGTCTCTCTGTTGGGAGGAATGCTCCATAAGTTGTGATATGTTGTTGTCTATACTGGTCTGCCAAGAATATTCTTGTCCTAGTGAGTGAGAGAAAAATTTCCATTCTAAAAACTGGAAGAGACCCTCCAGGTTCCAGCAACCAGCCATCTCTAGAGAGGGTGAATCACAAGACCTGTGACTTCTGGCACTGTAAGATCTGCCAGAGCCCTATCACTGGAGAATCTCTCTCTTCCCCCAACCTTCTCCAACTGCTTTTGAGGGCACCGTATCCCTTCGTAACTGATGAGAGGAAGATGCCTTTAACAGACATAGTTCTTGACCAATCCTACACAGCCCCAACAGACAGATTTTGACAGCATTAACCAAATTCAGAGAGAGAAGCCCCATCTTTCTCAGCGTCATGTTTTCACTCAAGAGCAGTAGTTACTCTGAGAGGACATCACGGATACTTCTCTCCCCTTGGAGATGAATGGTGCCTCAAAAATATGATGCTTTTGCTCCACATCCTTCTCCACCTCCATGATCAAGCCTGGGCAGACGCCCACCAGAAAGCAGTGTACACCTCTGGTAGGCACACTAGAGGCCTTTGAGCACAGACAAAAAGAATAGAAATGGTGTTTATTATGAATAAATATTGATGTAGGTAGCATTAGGATATGTGACTTAAATTTGTAAGTCTGGTGAGACTGTTAGTAGTAAGACAGGAAGTTGTACACTTAAACAAGTGCAAAGCTTCCTCGGGAAATGAGGAAGGCTGCATAAATGCCTTGGCAGATTAGTTATTAACCAATTTTAAAATGACATATAGTGACCGTAGTTCCTAACACAAATCCAGGTGCCTTACATTTGGGTTTGGACAGTGATCTGCACTGTCTACCCTCTGCCAGCCAATCTTAATGTTCTCTGTACACCCAAATGAAAATCTCTGAGCATATGCAAAAGCAGCCCCATCCTAGGACCAGGTGTGTCTCTTTCTTGTCTGAGTTTCATTACAGCCCTGACAGCCTTGAGCTCATACAGAAGTGGTGAGTCTCAGCTTCAGCCTAGGTGTCAGCAAGGGTTCAAAACCCACCTCTGCCTGGAGAGACCCAAATTGATATTTCATCTGACAAAAGTGCACTAACCATGAGATACAGGGCTCTGTGTGTGCATGTACACCCATTCAGTCTGTTGTGCTTAGGCCTCTGTGCTGCTAGAAATGCAAGATTCTTCTTTAATCCAGTCTTAACATAAAATGTACAAACCCTCCCGGGAGAAGTCATCAGCACCTCCCGACTACCTTCTTATATCTTAGTACCCAGTGGACAGACTGGAGTTGGGCTTCCTGGGGCCTCAGCTTCTGCTTGGCTGTACTGTGCCCAAGTTTCCCAAAAGAGATTGTCCCCCACCTTTCACCTTCTTCTCCCCCACAGTGGGTGCCCTGTAATCTGGGAGACAGGACTTTCCAAGGTTACTGAGACTAAGCTAGAACCCAGGTCTTGCATTCCAGCTAAGCCACTGAACTACTGTGTAAGAGGAATGGGACTTCTTCTCTAGACGCTGCATCCCAAACGTATGGATGTGCCTAAAGCAGACAGTGAATCTTCAGACTGGCAGGAGTTCAGTCACCTCTTTGTGCATTGGTTCCTGTTGACTGGCTCTAGACAGCATCGTAGTCAGAGTGTGAGCTGTTTGTGCTGCCTGTTTTTGGAGCCTAAGCCCATAGCTTGTCTTGGATCACTCTGTCTGTATGCGATACAGAGACTAGCAGTGTCTAACACAGGTCATCTGGGTCTTACCTCTTTAGTATATGGGAATATATTTTGCCATATACTTGAAAAATTAATCCAACCCCACACTGAACAGATATTCTAAATTTAGATTCATATAAATTTGTGTAATTCATGTATAATTTCAGTCAGAATTTTATCATAATTTTGCAAAGATTGTTTTGGTTGGTTGATAGAATCACATTTTCTTGCTAAAAGCCAAGCCATTCTAAAAGTCATTTGTATGCTAGAAATGCATTTTTCACATTTGAAAGTAAGAAAAGTTATTTGTGCTGGCAAGGGCTTTAACATATGGAAATGAGAGGTTTATTTAGTATGTGGATCAAGCTTATAAACAGCTTAAGTCCTCATTCCTTCTAACATCTTAACAGCTGTGCAGTTTCTTACAAAATATGTTTTATCGTTTCAAGAAATGCTGTTAACCTCGCAGTTTTAAAACTGAATGAACAAGGCCTCTTGGACAAATTGAAAAACAAATGGTGGTACGACAAAGGAGAATGTGGCAGCGGGGGAGGTGACTCCAAGGTTAGCCTCAATGTCACCAAAAGCGGGTAAACAGTATGTAAAGTAATTGGTGCATCTGCTGGGGTTTTACCTGCAACGGAACAGCCTCACCAGTGTCGCAGCACTGCTGGTATCTGCAGGCAAAAACTGGGTGTATGCAATTACTGTCAAAGCAAAAATATTTGCATTTTTTACGCTTCCCAAGGGGAACTTGTAAATAGTCTCTGCCATGAGATCTATTGCCAGATCTCAGAAACCTTCTGAAATTGTGATGAGCCTTTTCAAACCTTGCTCTTGTGAACAAGCAGCTTGAAATCTTCAGAAGCAAACACTAACTCATTTTCTACTATCTTGTACAACCCAAAATAATTTTTCAGTGACATTAAAGGAAGGGGTTGCAAATCAGCATGGTTTCCTCCTGCAATAATCCGGTACATGGTGCAGGTTTAGGGATTCACTAATGATGCAAACAATACTGGTAAAAATTGTAGTTTTCACCTGAGTATCCAACATAGGAGGGCAAATTTCAGCTAAAATATCTTCACATTGAAATTTTATGGTATCTTACCCAGAAACTGAAATCCATTCCTTAGCAGAACTTATCAGAAGTTACCAGGCAGGAATTACCCAGAACTTTCATCTTTCTCTGCCATGGCATTCACAGACAAGATACCACCTCTAAATTTTAGGCTGAGGTGACAATGGCTTGTTATTCTTCCCTCATTTCCAGGTCTTTCAAGTGGCTACTACCACTGTTTCCTTGCCTCATAACAGCTTCCTTTTGGGAAGCTACTTTGTGCTGAAAAGAAGTAAAGATGTGGAAGATGTGGAAGCGAGGGAGGATTAAGATATTAAAAGTGCCTCTTCAGTGTCAGGCAGCATGTTTTAACATATATTTATGTGCTTGTGTGTGAATAATATATATGAGATAATACATATATATATACCTGCACAGGTAACTGCAGGCACAGAGCTAGTCAGATATAGACAATTAAATTTGACTGATTTGTCATTTACAGTTTATGTAGCTTTCTTTATAGTTGTCTACATATGTTTTTTGTACTGTTTTCTCTCCTTCTTTAGTCCTCCTGGTCTTTCATGCTGTGTCCTAGCCTCAGGGACCATCCCTTGGGCTGTTCTGCACTCACCCAGAACTGCTGTCCTACCTAATCCTCTACACTTTGCCTTTGATCCTACTGCTCTACCTATTTCTCCCCCACTGCTCTGCTGGCCAGCAGTCACAGTTTCAAAAATGGTCTCTATTTTCTCTTCCAAAGTGCACATGTATATGAGACTTGATTGCACTTACCTACAAGTGGAGCAGACACCAACTTCTCGTAAGAAGGTTGACATACGAACCAAAAAACTCCAATGTTTATATTACTATATGCTCCACCCAAGCCTGAAATTTTTCATTATTGTGTATGTGTGTGTGGGGGGGGGGTTGTTTATTTAATCTTAAAAAAAAGCCATAGGCAGGGTGTCACATCATTATCTTCATTTTCTTAAAATACACCCATCACAAACCTACCGTTGTTGAAATGTGAGATAAAAGCTAGGTAGCTGACTAAGGATGCTTTTAACTTACTATCTGAGATTGCCAACCACTGGTGATGTGAGTCACAAAGGAACAAGAGAGGAGCAGTAAGGGAGAGGGAAGGGCAGGCCTTCACCAGGTATAACAGGGAAGATGTCTAGAAGACACTGAAGGAACAGGTTTGCTGTGATGGTGGCAGAAGAAGGACTGGGGAAAAAAGCACAGAAAAGAAAGGCAAGGAGTGCAGGTGAAACACGCAGGATCTGAATGCACAGTGAATGCAGGAGGAAGGTGGGAACACATTGCCAATGCAAATGAAAGGTGACCCAGGCAGGAGTTTAGATTGTGGTAGAAAATATGGTGGGCAAGGGAGTGTTAACAAAGGATAGGGAACATGGGGGAGCTCAGCCTGTGGTACTAGGACTATATGCAGCCTGACAGGATGATTTATCGGGTCTGTTCTCAGCACACTCTTTCCCAGGCATACAGTATTGAGTAGGAAGTACCTGTGCATAAGCACAGTAAATATAGGTAGGAAGTCCAGTGCTTCTGGAAAGCCTCACATCTATTGTGTGGCTACACTGCCCATGCTCACAGTCATATCATGGAAACAAGCAGGCATTACTATACTTCACAATTTGCTGCAATATCTGTTTTTGCTGGTTTTCAGCCATTTATCATCTACAAAATCCATTCCCTTGTTCAGGAACAATCTTGTGGGATCTGATCAACTAAAGTCAGTAAAACCCTTTTCTATTGAGTTAGTGGAGCTCTAAATATTTAAAATTTTTATGCTATCAAATAATAGTTAGAGACAATGTCATTGTAAACCTTAGAGCTGTCAACAGGTCCTGAACTAAAGTCTTAAATATGTCTTACTAATACTCCTTTTCATTGGTATGAATTTAAAAAGAACAAAACCTGAACTTTATTAGCAGCTCTGGTCTGCATTACAGTGTATCCTATTGCCATGAGTAAGAACATCTCCCTTTTCCTAAAAGAAATACAGCACCTGAGACCTAACTGATCAACTGTGCTGTTACTATCTGAGGTTCACTAGTTAGTATATGATATTCTAGGCCCAGAATGACCCTACATGACTGTACAGAGGACTACAGTAATCAGTGGGTTTCATGAGAGCTCAACAGTTCTCCAAAGGTTTGTATCACTTCGTAACAAACAAGGTTTCTCCTACCTCCATTCTTTGATCTTAAAAGGCCATCTCTAGCCTCCCCCTTTATGTTTATGCCATCTAGTTCAAGGAAAGATCTTCCATAATTCAGAAAAACAGTTCACAGAGCTACCTTGTGTGAGCAGCAGTTATCGCTTCCCCTCAGGAAGATTGTATTATCCTGTATAGCTGACACTGACTCCCCATGTGGTTTAGTGGCCTCAGCAATTAAGTTATGTTTGACAATAAAACTGAGGACTCTAAGTCATTTGAGTGTTTTTGAAAGTTACCTCATATCTTAACTGTATACTATCATCATTTCAGAGGATGTATCTAAAGCTATTTAAAGACAGCTTCTGCCATTATATTCCATTATTTTTGTAAAAATGTGAGTTAATAAGAAGCTGTACTGATGAAGCAGCCCTTCAAATTCTGTTGGCAGCCCTCAGGAGAACACAGTGTTCCTTGTTTTTCATTCAGCAGATGAGACTGACCTTACGCTTAATTAATGGCCTGGCCATAAGCAGATAATGAAAATGCTCCCAAAGCATAATCGTGACTGCATTTTTTAAATCCCTGTCTACCAAAATTTGGTATTGGTTTCAGAATCACTCAGTATCGTAATTTAAATGCTATAACTCCCATTCATTGTCCTGTACACAACTAACAGAACTTCGTTAATGCTGTTTCAAAGCACTGTGATTTCTTTGATGTTGCTGGCACAAGACCCAGCCTTAGGTTGTTAAAAACAAGCCCTTCCAACAGCAAGTGATTGAAAACAGGACAGGAGGAAATGAGCAAGAAGCCTAGAGGGGAGGTGGAAGGGTTGATAACATGATGAACAGATAGAAGAACACTGTCCCTGAGCCCGGGTCAGGCTGCACCCCCACTGACTTCAGGACATGTCCCTATTCCTGCTCAGTGGAAGAATGGGACAAATTCTTCTCCATATATTAAGAGCAATTTTAGTTAGCATTTTTGTTGCATTATCCTCACATGAATTAGGGGCAAATGGATCCTGTATATATAGAACAAGGCAGATTCTCAGCAGCTATACATTGGAACAACCACCCTGACTTTCATGAATTCTGCCACTTTATTCTAGCTGAAGATTTAGCCAAGCACTAGTAATACAAGAATCACTCAACAAACAAGAAAAACTCTGTATTGTCATTTTGATGGGAAACCTGATGGGAAATTTAATTCAAGATGCTAGATTTATCCCAGGTATATATCTTAAGGGCATTGCTCTTGTTCATATACAGAAGACCATATTTATTTTTATAGCTCCTGCCCCCTTTATGTCAGTGGGACTATTCACCAACCAATTGTGTAAGCAGCATAGAAATAGGTTGTAGTTTCTGAGTTCCTGACAGGCATGGTCAAAATGATGCCTTTGAAGAGGAGATTTTCAAAGAAAGGAAAGATGTCTCAATAAGCAACTTGCACTGAAAGCCAAGGTAATTTGGACATTCCACTCCCACGGGAGCTGTTGAAAATCTACTTCTAAATTGTAAAAACAAACAAACAAAAAGCCTAAAATACACTAAAGTCACTATACCTGCAATCACTTCTTATGATTGCAAACATAGGTATATATGTTGTTATTCTGAAAAGTGTAAGCTAAAATGTTCTTTTTCAGCTCTGTAGCCCCTCAGTCTGGGTTTCTCTTATTAGTTTGAATGCATACTTATCCCACCACACCTGGATGATTTAAAATGGGGTAAAAATACCATTCCAAAAGCACAGAGTAGTTTTAAATTTAGCTGAAAGTGCCTTTTCCTCATGGCAGATAGGACTGTGTGACCGGAAATGAAAAGGATACATCATGTCTCATCACAAAGCCTCAGGGGAGGAGGGCAGGTTTCCCTTAGCTTTTGCAGGGCATTGATTCAGGACAGGTTTCAGCAAAAAACGTAAAGCAGAGAAACAAGGGACTGTGGCCTCTGACACATCACTGGCTGTATTTCAGTGAAGAGTGTTAACTGTCTCATCTATCCTGGCCACTGCCATTGCAGTAGTTATATATTGAAGATAGTTTGGCAACTTTAAGTGTGAAATTGGTTGCTTTTCCCAAAGGAAAACCTGAGAGCTTTCTCTCAGAGAGAATGCAGAAAGGATGACATTAAAAGAACTACAGCAGCAAAGAAGAAAAAATCCCCACTCATATCAGGTTTTATATACCTAAATTCTCTTTGTGCTGAAATATCAAGCAAAAGAGTAGGAGGCATCTGTTTCTTGACTTTCCCCAGCTTGCTGCTGTTCTTGAAAGTTCTTATAGAGTCATAATTATCACTTTGCTTCCACCAATTTAATCCAGAACAACTCCACAGACTTCTGATTTTCTATGTGAGAACAGTACCTGAATGTCCCTTGTCTTGCTCATAACCAGTCCTGCTACACTGCTGGGAGTAGGAGATGTGGTACTATTCAAATTCATGGCTTGTTACGGATGATGAGTATCCAAATAATGTTAATTATTTCACACTTGTGCAAGAAGCAAACAGAAGATCATATTGGCAGGCAACTTGCCAGCATCCCAAACTGCTACCCACTAATTTCGCAGCTGTGGGACTCTCATATTCGACTTTCAACCTGCACAACCTGCTGCCAGGAAGCCTGAAGACAAAATGTAAGTTTAAATACTGGAAAAGATCAAGAAACAGGCATCTTCTGTGCTAGAAGCAGCATATTTCATATGAATACAATGTGTGGGATTTGGAAAGTGGAGGAAGCATTTTCTGTATTTACAGGGATCACTTGAGAGTAACTGGGAAGCCTCTCACACAACTGTAGTTGTCAAAAATTGTGATTTGGGCATGACACCTAGGCTTCCTCAGTAGTAAATGAAGAGACAGGCATCTCTAGTGTGCAATTCATCCTTTCTTAAAATCGATATCTAAAATCAACTTTTGGAGGTACCTATCTCTTTCTTTTAAATGTGGGGAAGCCTGGACAGATAACCAAAGCTTGGAGAATAACTTTGGCATGGAAGAAATGAGGTGAGGTGAATCCCACCCTTTATGTATATTCCAGAAGGTGTTAAAAGTCAGGATCCCTAAAGCTAATAGTAAGATACAAGGTTATGGGGGGAGGTTTATATGTATATTAAATATATATACACAAATATATTTATAAATAAGCATTTGGGGATTTCCAGTTAAAAAACATAATTGCAATCCCCTTGTACTCTTTCATAATAATTATTTTAGTAGTTTCAGTCAGTTACACTACACTAATTATTTTTTGCACTGCTTTATTTATTTATCTTTTATTTTTAGCCTTGATTTCATGAGCTAACCTTTTAGCAATGTATGGATTATGGTACATTATGAGACATTAATTTTATCACAGGAATGTGGTGGTACACACAAGATCAATTTCTGTGTCATGTGAAACCTATCTATCACACACCGTTCCTGTTTACCTACCTCCTTCTCTGATATATATTGTATTTTCATGCACACCTGCACATAAATACATATTTAGATACATATCATTTTAAGAATTTGACAGTCAATGATTTGAAGTGGAAAATATATCAAATAGTCCATTAATTTTTTCATAGTTTTTTCGAAAATAAAACTGCTACAACTGCATAAAGTGGGATATTATCATAATAATCTGAGATTATTCATTGAGTTTAAGTAACTTCAGTGTAAAACCATAGCAGTTCACAACTTTGAGGCATAACACTAAGTTTCATCTTAATATTAAACTCAGTTGCATCATCCCCAGCAAAAACCATAATAAGAGAAGATATTGCAAATAATAACTTATTGTCAGTCTGGGACCCCTGCAAGACTTATTTGAGTAAGTGAGATTTAAAGAAAGGTTTTAATTTGAAAATATAATGTTCAAACTGGAAATGAAAATAAAATATTGACTGTCATGTTCTTCTTAGCCGAGAATAAGGGTATTACACCTCCCTGCAAGTTCTCTGCACACAGATCTACTGACATCAGTGGGTGTTCTGCGCGAAGGGTGATTATAGATTTGTGCCATTTGGTTATGGTTAGCAAGCTACATGAAGCAGCTCATTTCTCTTGCCAGCATAATTCTGAGGGCAGTAAATGAAATAGCTATAGCCAAGTCAAGGAACACAAATGAATATGTTTTCTAAGTCATATATCTGGTTGCATTATATGTCTCTGAAGAGTATGTTGTTAATGTGTTTAAGCCAATAGTTTTGGGTTCACAGTAATTGCATACTATTTATTTACAAATCTTCCCCAGCAGTATGTGCCTGTTACCTAAAGCGATGGAGCAGGTCCCGGTCATATGTCTGTCTCTAAACCTGGGCCAACAGTACATGACATAGCACCCACTGTGGCCTCTGCTCTGTCACTTTGCAATGCGATTCTATGTAGTTTTACTTGAATAACATAAAATAACATATATAATGTTATTTATGTTATTTTCCACGTGAAGAACTCCTGTAAACCTTGCCGTTTTGAAACTCAGTGAGGCAGGCGTCTTAGACAAGCTGAAAAACAAATGGTGGTACGATAAAGGTGAATGTGGACCCAAGGACTCTGGAAGTAAGGTCAGTCGCTGCAGTTCGGGACCTACTATCGTGTTCACAAAGCAGTAAAGGGAGTAATAAACAAAATGACATGGAAATAAAATAAGCAGCTGTAGACACACAGAATGAATCAGCCTCACCCCATCTTGCCTTAAATACTGATGGGGTCACACTTTAATTTAAAGAAGCACTATTTCTTTTTAAGGATTTCAATGATACAAGTTATCATAAATCACCTCACATCATCCTACCTGCTAAGGGCATCTGCAGAAGAATTACAAGGCAGTTTTGTTTTGGCGGAGGCAAGGTAGGTTAGTTGGTTTCTCCCTCTCTGGGTGGGATGTACCTTCCCCATTTACTACGTAACAATTTATTGCCCTGCTTCACTCACACCTTCTCCTTTAGGAGATGGCCTGCCTCCAAATGTTTTTGGAAAGGGAGGAACTCTAATAGAAAGGATTTCCTTTCACCACTGTGCCAAGGGTGACTATGCCTGAATCCCATTAGGAAGGTCCCTGTCTCCTTCAGGAGCAAGGGAAGACTTAAGTTGAGCTTTGAAGCGAAAGGCTTCAATAATTAATGGCTTTTTACAGCTTCCAGTATTTACCTGAGCCCACTCCCAAACTGTAATCCTCACAGCTTCAGGGAGAGGAGCCTTCTCTATTTCTCCTGAGGACAAACATGCCAGAAGTAGCTATTTTTCTGATCACTCAGAAGCACCACAATTAGTGCCAGACCTATATTCTGGAAGTCCACAATTTCTTCGTAGTACCTCCGTCTCCATGCCAATTTGTGTTGTCCAGAGCTAAAAGGGAAGCATGACAAGCAGTGACTGATTGCTCCCTACTTGTTCTAAGAGTTATTCTGCTGGCTAAAGGGTAAAATTAAAGTGGGAAATAAACTTCCATGCCCTACACATTTCACTTTACCTGGCAAGTGGTTTTGAGAAAGGAACGAAAATCCATCAAGAAAAACTGCAGTCCCCACTCAGGCAGAGTACCTGTAAATGACAGCTGAGAAAGCCTCAACCCACTACATGTGTTAGATCCAGTCTTTCTCAATTCTGCCTTTTCCTTGTTCACAAGCATCATGTTAGCAATTAACTTTAGAGGAAAATGGTCACCTCCAAGATATTCAGGCTGCTCTTAAGCAGCTAAAAAGAGACAGGCAACACAGAATCCAGGCTATAAGCCCACATCACCATGGATTCAAATTTATACCTCTATACAGCAATATTCATGAGAATTGTTACTTTACTAATCTACTGTTTACACAGTAAATAGTGCCTCTTTAAATTAAACATCCAAATATTTAACATTCATCATAAATTAAAATTTCATACAGATTACAATCAGAAGTTAAGTACTCTCCTTACTTTAGGCAAAAATTATGTAGTCTGCATAAGAATAAAGTTTTATAAATATCTTAAGGCACACAGTGTAGTAACGTATAGAAGTCAATTCTCAAAGAGTTCCTTGAGAACTGTGCTAAAAATGCACATAGTTTTCAAACCATAAAATACGTGATTCATAGTCAGTGAAGTGTAGAGAAATGTAGAATAGTTAGCTACTACAGTAAGTCCAAAAAGGTGATCATTTATAAAATGATGTATATTCAATAATTTGCTAAAGAAGGTTATTACTGTTTTCTAAATTACAATGTGTCAGATTTAATAAATTGTTATTTAAAATTGTATTATTTTTAATGTACTCAGCCTTAGTAGTCCATGGGCATGTTCCAGAGCTGAATCTATAATAACATAGAAACAAAATAAAATAATTGGTAAGAGGCAAATATATCATGATGTTTATGGTACAGTGTGCACTTTCAAAGAAAGTGTTTGTTCAAAGGAATAACTTAAGCCTCACATGTTATGTTCACCTGTTATTTAGTTATCAGAAAGTCAGTCTGGATCTTTTAAATTAACAGCAATGCTACCACAAGTAAAATTTGTGTTTTAACAAAAATCAAGCAAAGTCTTGTCTGATGTAAATGAATTTCTGGATTCCAAAACTTTTAAAGAACTTTACGTAAATGCAGTTTCATATCAATGTTAAAGAGAGGAAGAGATGTCATTGTTTAATTCTCCAGTTAGTGGAAGTAACATTTTGCAGCTCTTTAGTAAGTAAGCAATAACATCCTGATATACTGGTAACATACTGATAATACTTTTATGTTGACCAGAAAAACTAAAATATATTCTACAGATCCAGATAGGTCAATTCGTTGAGAAGTACGTAAACGATTGTCATTTAATTTCATTTAAACTTTATTATTTAATTCAATTTCTGATGTTTAATGTGTAGCTTGTGCTCCTGGGGTGTTTTGCTTCTGTCGTTAACTGTGTCGCTTCTGTTTCCTCAGGACAAGACGAGTGCCTTGAGTCTCAGCAACGTTGCTGGAGTCTTCTACATTCTGGTTGGAGGCTTGGGCTTGGCAATGCTGGTGGCTTTGATAGAGTTCTGTTACAAGTCCAGGGCAGAGGCGAAACGAATGAAGGTGGCAAAGAGTGCACAGACTTTTAACCCAACTTCCTCGCAGAATACCCAGAATTTAGCAACTTATAGAGAAGGTTACAACGTATATGGAACCGAAAGTATTAAAATTTAGGGGTAGGACTTAGGGCCTACTACAGTGAGTGGGTGATGCATCTTGTAACGCAGTGTTGTGACATGTCTGTCCAGTGGTGGTAATGCTTGCTTCTAAACAGAGCTTTATATTCTGGAAAACTCCAGTGCAAAGTGGTTCAGTTTTTTTTGGCTGCAGATGTACAGTATACTATTCTATGTTGCTAATAGACATCTGCATTGCAAGGAATTTTTAACAAAAATACATTTTTAACAACTCAATCTTGTTGAATCAGTTGGGAGATTACAGCTATTTGAAATCTTAGGTACTAAAAAATGTTGTGTTCAGAGGGCCAATGTTTATTTAGTTGATTGGCCAGTCTATTTTCCTAATCATTTGCATTCTAATAGTGATAAATTGCTATAATCATTTATTATTTAGTGTTGGCCCTAACTGGGACTTTGCTATAGTGAAGATTTAGGATAGGCAGTGTCACTGAACCATTATTAAGACTAACAGAAGACAGGGCACTGTAACATGAGGTCTAAACGGTTTTTAACTTCTCTCTTCCTTCCCCATCCTGTTCCTGCACCCTCCCTTTGATACATGTTTTATGCTGATTACTTGTGGCATTTGTTTCAGAGTACCCTGCTTCAGATCAAACTGTGTTCACTACAATAACCACAAAAAGGTCTAAACAGTGAAAAGATTTCAATTACAATGCTCAGCTTCCACTAGACTAATGTAACCTCTTACCTTGCTCAGGACTAGTATATTTTAGATGTTCATGCAGTGATTTCAGAGACTGAAATGTTGATGTTGTTGTGATGCATCCTGTGTAGAAGCCTTGAATAGGTGTGCAGGGAGGGTTTACTAATGTACTGTTTTTCATTCATGCAGTGAGTATCTTGCTAACTAATCATTAGTCAAATCAGCACTGTGACATTTGGAAACAGCACCTAGTAGCAAACTGAGTTTTTAAATATAACTTTCAGATAGCTCCCAAACTCTACTAGCTGCTTTATAACAGAACATGCAGCTAGGACCCTAACCTCCTAGCGCTGGCAATGTCGAACTCTCTTTTCCTTGCCATTAACAACGCTGCACATCATCTTTTTAACAAAAAGTCTGAGCTATATTCTCTTGAAATCACTGAGTCCTCCCTATAGTGGAAGTAAGAAACAAAAACTAAGGAAGAAAAATGAAGAATAGAAATTTTACGTTGCCACCTACAAAAATTTTAAGAGGAAACAACTGTAGATACAATTATCATTTTTTATTTATTTATATAGCGCTGGAGTACACGGCGCTGTACAATAGGTGAAGTGTGCCAAACAAAAAACAGGTCCCTGCCCCGAGGAGCTTACAGACTAAAGGCACAGCCGGTACAATACAGAACCTTACAGTACAGAACAAACACAGAGTGAACAGAGAATGGTGTTTGAGCATGATAGCTGGAGCGCTGCAAGGAATAGGTGGGTTCTCCGGGGGTGAGGGAGGGGGCTTGGTGTACACTGACCGGGAAACTATCCCAAACATATTGTCTGTGTGTAGTTTTCTTTTGTTCCTTTTTATACCAGAAGGCATGACTCTGGGTATATTCTAATTGGAAAAGAACCTAATTTCCCCATGTAGAAAATCTTAACTCTGCACTTGGTTCACTGCTGAAAATGTGAGGCATATAAATAAGCAAGAAAAAGGCCAAACCTCTAGAATATATCAGAATACTAACAGCCATCAGTGTGCTGATGGACCACACAGCTAAGTAGATGTCAACGTGACTCTAAGAGCATAGGTCAATATTTGTTAACTCAGGACTTCCAGATTATAATATTAAACAATCTCCAAAGTTCACTGCTGACTCTCAGTAACAAAGGTCTTAAAAAGAAATAAACCTGTGCAAATAATTATGTGAAATGCAAATGAAGAGATCTCTTCCCCTGAAATTCTTTAATGACGTGCTCATAACTGAGAGGTTTCCCACTCCAGTATGAGAAACAAAATAAGGAGCTCCAAATATAACATATAACTGAAAGCCTTTTTTAAAAAACAAATCCAAGAAATATTGAAAACTAATTTTTTAATTCATCAGTAAAAGCCCTAAAAAGCACATTCATTATCAAGTTTACAAAATAGAATCCATCCAAAATGTATTCTTAAGAAAAAGAACAAAAAACCCAAATCTTTCATGAAAATACTGACCTGGCTTAGCAAGTTAAGTATGACATGACTAGCTGGCCCCTTGAGTTCCTTCCCAGATCTATGAATCTAATGCAACAATGATTATACTTGTAGAATTTATTTAAGTCTTACTTTTTATCTGATTAAAAATTAGAGCTGATTGAGTTCAGACTTTTTATGGAAAGTGCATAAGGACCTTTCTCTAAAGTTTGGATTTTTGAGGGACTTTTTGCAAGAGAGATGAATTTTTATATGAAAAAAATATATAGACAATATGAACATTTTATTTTATTGAAAACTCATGTTTGGGTCAGTGAAAACTTCTAATAACCTTTTGAAAACATTTTAGTTTACAGACATTTAAAAACTGGAAAAAAAAACTTTAAAATTTCAAACATAAATGTTAATGGAGTTCTAAAATTGCTCATGCTACTTTGCTTAGTTGATACAATACTTACCAGAGAAATTTCATCATATGAACTTATGCTGAGGTCAACTTATACTCTCCTATCAATCCTTAGCCTTCTTTAGCCATGCAAGCAATGAGGGGTTACCTACGTGAATTGCTTTGTGCAGACTGATTATGCCATCTGTTCATACGCATTCTAATCATGGCCTCTGTTAGCTGGTAGCAATACAGAGCCTACGATACTGTTTACATGTATTTCTGCATGTTAGAATTATGTCTGTCTCATGCATTTCAAAGCCTTGGATATGTTTGTTTATCCAAGGATTAAAGGGATTGCATTAGGACTAAAATTTGCTAATATGGAAAGATGCTTGGCAGTTCTAATCTGCATGAATAACCAACACAGATCTGATTTTTAAGCTGATATCAAATAGTTTTAATAGTTTATAAGTTAAACTAATATAAAATAGCTTAAATAGCCCACTTTAAAATTAATATTCATTACTTTACACTGTGTTTTCTTCTTTTAATTTAATCCAGTAAAAAGTGAGTTGTCCCAGGGAAATTCACCTGTGTGTGCAACAGGAAATGAAAATCTAGGACTAGTCTGTATGTTTGGTACAAAGACATTCAGAAGCAATGGCAAGCTATTTTGTCTACCAAAGGCAGCATGAAAGGAAGTTTGCTTTAGGGAGGAATCAATCCTCCCTCTTCCCTTGAGCAGCAATTTTCCATTTTTGCATATCAGTATTATGCCCTTAGCACACTAATTGACCTGGTAACCTGAAAATGGTGCAGAGCCTAACATCCTTATCTCCAGCTACTCTACTGAAAAGGCCTACTGAATTCCTCACATCAGGTGATGCCATAGGCTTTTTAAGGGATTAACACAGGTGTGGCTACACAGTGTCCACCCAGTCACTAGCACCAGATCTCCAAGGCCTCCCCCAGTGTGCCATGAAACTCATGCACCTACTTCAAGTTCAACTGCCTTCTGGTGTTCTCCCATTCTATGCTGTTGTTTATAATTAACCATATTAATTACAAAATTATGAAAGCTTATTAGAAAGTTACAAAATGAATTATAAACAAAGCTAAATGCTACAGGATACCTCTGAAAACGTGTAATGCATTTATTTTGACTTTTTTTTATTTTCAGTTTCATATTCAACATAGAAAAAATCATTTAAAGTTTGCCTTAAATATTTGTGCCAAAGACGTCTCCATATGACCCAGCTACTAGAGAAGTCAGAGCAATAAAAAAAAACAGACTAGAAGATTTGTATGATATAGGCTGAGGTTATCAGTGTCCTGAATTACTATTTCCTAATGAGAGCAAGGCAGTCAGTATTTTCCATGATCAACACAACAACTAATTCAGTTAAAACTGATGACAAAAATTGAAAATACATTATCACTATTAAATACGTACACTTACTGCACATAGACTTTCATCATTTCCCTTGCTACTTTTATCACAGTAAATACCAATAATTTTCTCTCTCATCCCAGCCTCTCCTGAAACTGTTTATGCAGCCAGGTTATAAAGCTGAAAGTGTAACAGCACAATTAAGCAGAATATTAGCCTGGCTTATTACCCATATCTTAGTTTAAAATATAATTCAGGAACTTCTTTGGTTACCTTGCTTTACAGCATCATCCTGAATACAAATTTGACCTGATTGTACTCGCTTTGTTAACTATTTTGATTATTTTCTGTGTTAAATTGCTGAGTTGTTCTTAATCTCTGCTGTGAGAAGAAAGAAGTTACCTTGTTGTAGCTTTTTTTCTCTTATTCCAGAGAAGGCTGCTGAGAAATTCTTCATTATTCTCATTTGCTCTATTTCTGTGGATCACTTTTTACTGTCTTTCTGTTCTGGGTGCCTTGTCAATGGCCCAGCTATATAGATTGGGCTACAAAAGCTTTAAATTATGCATAACTCACATATCCTATATTTGCAGTGGCTAACTTTGAATGGTCATGAATAGATAGCTGATTAAAGTGATGGAGAGATCCTGATACATAATGACAGCTTTCTGGAAAGTTTAGCAAGTATGGAGTAGGCCCTCCCTTTTCCAACAAAGTCTGCAATCCAGCTTTGGTTTGGACTCTCACACTTCCCAAAAACTCCTGGCAGAAGACATTTTTCTTCTTCTTGCTGTTGACCAAAAAACATTTTGGGCATTTCGGTTGGCAATCACCAGTCCTCAAAATACATTTGCAATGGCACTCTGGACATGCAGTATGTGGAACTACACCACACTGCATTGTATATGTGCTTTGCATATGCAGTTTTATATTTGCTTCTGGATGTAATTGAGGTTTTTGGAATTCAGCAGAAGTCTCTGTGCGGGTTTAGGTCCCCACTGCCTTAGTACTTACATATGATTCTTTGTATCTAGCTACTGAATTAGGCCAAGGTACTTCTGGCAACAGTCCTTGCCATGGAGTACAGTGGCCTCAGAGAAATTTTTCAAAGGATGACTTGGACACTGCAACTGATGACTAGCAAGGCCCAGTTTTTTCATCTTAAGGGGAATGCCGTAATGCCTTCTGTATGCTGAGGCCTTTTCCTGAATTAGGCTGCTTATGAGGGCTGAGTTTTTTAGGCTAATTGATTTGGAATGTCACTTTTATATCCAAGTTCTTACTGTGCTGTAAGGTAGTTTTATTTTGGAGGACTCTTCTTTGAGGGAGTTAATGATAGCAATACAATGTTTAATTACACCAGTGCATTTTCACTCATAGAACTGCATCCAGAAGCAGTGGAAACACTTGGGGGTTTTAAGGAACCTCCTTCATCTATACATACAAACACTCATATATAAGAATAAATTTAGTTTATCAAAGACCAGCATAGGATTTTACTGCTAACTCAGAAGGAGAAACTGGGCTCAGAAGCACAAAGCTCTTATCTAAACACAGAGATCAGTAATAAGGGCAAATAAAGCGATTTTATAATGTCTGTTATCCCTTTGCTCTTATGTGAATGCACCCTTTGGTCTCTCACTTTTTCCAATCAGTGTTTCGGATTGCATCACTGCGCACCAATTACATTAGTTGCATAGGCTATAGCTTCCACTGGCTATAAATTAGAATCCCCCACTGATTAATAATCTCTTTGAAAACTGTTTCAAACTATTGCAGTTTGGATGCCTGATGTTGCAGGTGTCCTTATTCAGTTGGTTGACCCTAGACTTTTGACATCTGTGCTGACGTATCATACTCAGGTGGATCCCATGAGTTAACATGGTCATGTAACCCATGGGGACATGACAGTGTGTGACCAGAAAGAAAATCTCAGTATGATGTCCAGTCACAAAAGGAAAATGAGAATACTGACACATCCAGACCACACTTTTCATGAGGTGGGAAAGGAGCTCAGGAAAACTGGATTTATGTTAAACTCAGCTGTAACTAATGGGAGTTATGTCCCTAATCTTAGCCATCTAGAAATAATTTAGTCTAAGCTAATCATGTTGGATTTTTCTATTGTCATATGAGAGAGACAGTTCTTTTGGAGTAGATTACTGATGGCTAAAATTAGATGGAATAACTATAAATCTTTTCTCTTTTCTTTAACAAATCCAAATTCTTCTCCTTGAGTCAGTCAGTCTCCAAACAAGATATTTTGTTCTGATTTACCTGAAAGAAAAGATTTTAAGGTAGCAAAAATTTAAACCTCTTATGGAAAATTTGGACCTAATGTAGAAAATTATAGTAAACTGTATTTTCTCTCAATAAACTCCATTTCCTTTGAAAATTCCCACCTTCCCTAATTATAGGACAATATTTATGAAATGAGATTTGAGGACAGCATTCTGATTTACTGACACTAAATATACGTGTTTTGAATAGAAGCAATAATTTCTTTAGGTTTAATTCATGGAATTTTCAGAAAGATAGCTCAGATATCAATTTACAAGCAGTTTTCATTAGTCATATTTTTTCTTAAAATACCAAGTTGAAGGTCTAAACCTATAAACAGTTGTGTATGACTTTATTTACAGATATTAATGCTTTCAGTTTCATAAAAGTCTTGATTCTCATTTCACTGCATGCAAGTGTAGTTTGAAGCAGTTTAGATGAAGGTATCTCCTCTTCTGTTAATTTCCTGATCAAATTGGGATTTTATGTTTAATTGATAAGGATTTAATTTTAATAAAATATAACCCAGAATTGCTAGTGTTTTTCCCCTATTATTCTTAAATGCAATCTATGTATTTTATATATATTTTATATATATATAATTATTATTTTTAATGCTAACTTGAAGAAATGCAGATGTCTAAGATCTTATATTTTGGTGTTTGTTGTGTCCCAGTTTGTTGAAGGATAGAAACATTGTAACACTTTCCTCTTTTCTCCTTTTCTTTGATCCCAGCTTACCTTTTCTGAAGCCATAAGAAACAAAGCCAGATTATCCATCACGGGGAGCGTAGGAGAAAATGGCCGTGTATTGACTCCTGACTGCCCAAAGGCCATGCATACTGGAACTGCAATTAGACAAAGTTCAGGATTGGCTGTAATTGCATCGGACCTACCATAAAAACCAAAAAAATAATTGAGTGCCTTAATTAAACTGTGTTGGTGACTGATGGGAACACAGCACAGACTGTAACGACATGGGAGTGTCATTGATGAACTAATAATTTGGCTGAGAAAGGGAAGTACGTCCAAATGCGCCAGACATCATCAGCAACAATGTGTGCATGAGCTCAGCTCGGAAACCCAAACTCAGATTTTATATCAGGAAAATTCATAATTTAGTTTTGTTGGGGGGAGGGGTCTGGGAAGGGTGTATTAACAGCAACAAATTTCACTTGAGTGGACTTAAAACTAATAAGACGTGCCAACTTAGCGCAGTAAACTGTGAAGAACATGCTCAGAAAGGACAACATTTTGGTCTTTGTCTTGACAAAGACAGAAAAATAGCTATAGAAGTCAATGAACATGCTAACCTGTGTCTCCAGAACATCAATATATACAATGGAAGAATATTCAGCTCTTCAGCTGTAGAAATGAGTCACTAAACTGTGATAAGAAAATAATAAATATGTAAATCCTGTGAAAAAATAAAGAAATTATTTACATTTTCTTTGAAAAAAAGAGGAATATTGAAACATGCTTGCTTTTTAACTGATGTAAATTCGGTAGAGGACAACACGATTCTTTTTTCTAACCATCTTAGGGAACAATTCATTGCAATAATTGATATAAAATGCCATCACTGTAATAAAATTCAGAGACTTTTTTTTTTTATAAAAGTTGTTGGTCATCCTCTTGTTTGCTGTTACCTTCATTCTGTTCCATCATTCTGTGTTCCAGAGATTTGCATCTGTCTAACTACAAGAAACAAAATGAAAAAATGTTTAGAGTACATCATCAGTCTGCAGCGTAGAATCAAAAGAGACTACGGGTCACTCATGTTATAGATATTATTTATAATCTTGTTCTGTGTAAGAAACTGTGGTTTTTGTACCCACCAAAAAGAATAAAAAACAAACGTTCTTATAATATCGACACAGCTTGAGTTGTTTTCTGATCACTAGGGATGTCAACCTGGAAAATAAAATAAGGTGGTTAATTTCTTACTACAAAATGTAGGACCTTATCTGACACCATTTGAGTTGCTGCACATTTGTGAAGTGCTTTGAAGTCCTTAGAAGGGATTCTAATCTTTCAGGGTATTGTTTTTCACTATTAATTTTATTACTAATCACTAAAGCTCTTTTCTAGTAGGTTAGGGAAGAATTCAGTGATAGGGTTTGTTCTCTAGTTAGTTAGAGGGATGTTATATTAGGGAACCAGGAAAGTAGTAATGATAGTCTTTTTAACTGATTTGATAGCTGTAGTATTCTTGGAACCCAGACAACTTAGGTTTTTATGATCCAGCCTTTCAGGGAAACTCCAAGAAAAGTCTAGCAGGCACCAATTCAATAAAAACTAAATGTCTGCAGGACCAGTCATTGCTGTAGGTGGAAAGTTGCAACAGTTCTCTTCTGATGCAATGGCCATTCCTCCTGGCCACACTGGACTAGTCTCCAAATCAAAAGCATTGCCACCAGTGTAACCAGTCCAAGCCCAGACTGTTCAAAGCAGATTGTACCTGCATTAATCATAGTTTTTGATGCCCTCATGATTTTGCCAGGCTCACACTGCATCATGTTCACATGGCTTAAATTTCTTCTAAGCCTCTGTGACTAGTCACAGAGTGGCTCATAGTGGAGCCTAACGATGCCTAACAATGACCAACTCTCAACACCTGCAGCATAGGGTTAAAAAAAAAAAAAAGAGAGAATTACCAGGGTGAGATTCATCTTATGTAATACAGTCATCTACACAGTAGATGTTGTCTGCAGCTGAGTTATCAACAATATAGATATTAGTTTCTTACCTCAAAAACTCTAGATGCCCTTTATACTTAGCAAAGAGAAATAATCAATGTGAGGGATTGAATGAGCTCATCGTAAAGTAAACATTAAAACATCAAACAGCTGAATCACATCAAAAAAGAACCTATATCTTTCTACTGACTATAAACTGGGCTGAGGCTGACCAGTTCTTATACAGACCTCTACAGTGCAGACAAAAGTTGGAATAAAATAATGGTTACCCCTAAGGCATAAGCAATGACTGTGAAGTGTGCTGCGGTCTTAGGGAGAAAGACACCATAACAGTGCAGTGAAACATTATGACTAAACTTACTTTATATCCTTGTTTCACTAGCATGCCTAGCTCATTCATTAGTTATTGTGAATTCTTTGTGTTTCTGTGGCCAAAATGGTGATTTGTTTGTTTTTTCTCCTGTTTGAATAAGGCTGTGAGCTTTCTATCAAGCTTCTGTTTACACCTGAATTAAGAAAACAACTTTTTCTTTTTTGTTAAGGTTTGTCTTGTTTTTTCATAAAATAACAGATTAGGTGAACAAAGCAAGTCACTGTGGGAGACTGAATGTGAAGGATGATGTCTATGTTGTTCTATTGTGTATATATGTTTTACCAAGAGCTTATCATCAGCCTTTCTTAGTTCAGATTGGAGATCAGTTCCAGTGCTGTTCCAGGATATTCAACTGTGTTCCAGTGTTATTCCTCTTACCTTTTCCTCTGTCACTTTAATGTGACATATATAAATAGCACATCACTGCAATTTGGAAAGGCTTCAGTCAAGAGATTTTCTTTTTTTACTCTTTGCCAGTTAGGTTAACTGATACCCCTTTTAGTGATAATCCCTCTGAATCCCTGAAGAAACCAGTAATGTCTTATCAGCTGGGAGAATAAGGTAAAAGAAAATATTTTAATTTCACCTATTATCACTTGCCAGTCTAGTAACACCTGACATGTACTTTATGTTTCCATTTAACATATTGCTATATTTGATCTCCTTTGTCATACACTGGCCATATTTCTCAAGCTCCAAGAATGTCACTCTGTGGATCCCATTCTTAGGTGCCTAAGTCAGGGTTTCCACAAGGCAACAAAACATACAAGTCCTTTGAGATATCTTGCCCAGTATCAGTAACTACTGATGATACCCACTGAGAGGATTCACAGCTGAGTGGCACGAACAATTGAGTCACTGAGCAACATGACCATTGACTGGCATAACCCACTGAGGGGGTACATAATTGAGTAGTCAGCCAGTAGCAGTAGAGCAGAATTTTGTTATGTTCTCACCACTTCCAAGCCTTTTACTTGGGAAGAAAGTTTTACTCAAAGAAAACTTGGTCAGATGAGGTGGAGAGGAGACTATGACTTTGCCAAATGCCTTTCAGAAAGCATCACAGGTATGAAATAAAAGAAAGAAAACTACATGGGAAAATGCTATAATTAAAGCTTAGAGACAGGAATGAATTGACTAGAAATCAGTGGCTGAGAAATTAATCTCCATGTATCAGTCTGCCTCTCTCCACAGCAGCTTACTCTGTTAACATGTCTAATTCTAAGGGGGTAACATTGGTGTGACTGCAAAGGCTGCCCTGACCTTTTCACCTATCAGTCTCAGCTGCCCCTCAGATATCTTTTCTTTTGCTTTTTCCTCTTTCTCTCCAACACACATATCTTGATCCTCTCTGTCTCTCCCCCCACAGTCTTTTTGAGGATCAGTGCCAGAAGTTGCTTTCCTCTCTTGTGCAGGCAAGAAGTATGACCCAGGAGGATAAGGACAGGTTCAGGAATTTTGTGGTCTCCAGTCCTAAAGACATGAGAGAATGAGGCTCAGCCACTGGATCAGGGTTGTTCTAAAGAAGCAGTGGTGCAGCTCCTGGTGGCTGTGGGGTCCCTCAGCTGCTGTGCTGCATACTGACCTCCTGGCACAATGGTCTCAGCACTCCTCCAACCTGCCCTTTCCTCAGTCACCTCCTTCTAGCAGCTTTGTGGCAACCACTGGCTCAAAGTGACAAAAAATAAACAAAGGAGGTTGCTGAATAAAAGACACTATTAACATTAAGGCATTTGCTCAAATATCATCCTCATTTTTCAAAGATTTTGCCCTCATAAAGAAAGCTGAGGCTAATATATTCAAAAGAACTTGACCCGTTTTCCCTCACATAGGCATCTAGTGCCACTTGGGATGCCCTAGGGTGTGCTGCGTGGCCTCCAGCTATAGGTCCAGAAAACCAAGTGTCTCCTATCACACCCTGACTCATATCCGCCAATCCCATACAGTTATCTCAGTCATCGCAGAGCATCAGAAATAGCACCTATGTGTGGGCAAATGAATTGAGTCTGATAGAAAGAGTGATTCTGCTCAACAAAATATAGATATATACAGCTCATATCTGCTGCATAAACATTTTGGATTACTTAAGAAGCCTTTGAGTATCCCTCCTCCTGCAAGTCCAAATAGGCATGAGTCTCCTGCAGACCATGGGTCAGATCTAAGAGCTCCATGCAGATGTTTCTAATGGCCTAAGGCATCTCAAATGGTACTGAGTACCTATGTGAGAGCAACTGTACTGTGTCCTATAGCCTGTTCAGCTGAATTGTTTTTTAGCTTCCACTGACTAGATCTCTGTGGAGTATGAAAGGACTTAGACACATAATTTTCCTGTAGGCATCTACATTTAGCTATCTTAATCTTGAACTGAATACCACATGCATTTATCTTCCTCTGTAATAGTTTCAATTTTGATGTAACTAAGTGCAACTATTAACATTAACACTTAACAATATTCCAGTTGGATCCAAATTACATGTCCTCTGAGCTGCTGTGAGTCCAGCTGTGGGACAAGCCTGCTTTGACTTTCACCTTTATGTTAGCTCTTTTCCATTCTACACACTTAGCCCTCCCAACCTCATGATGTATTGTATCAGACACCTACTAAATTCAAAATCAGTACGGACTTGCTGGGTTTTCTGTGGATCTCATGTGTGACATGAATCTTATGCAACCACTTGTTATTGCTAAATAAACTGGGAGCTGAAGCCACATATTCTGAGTTGAATTTGTCTCAATGCAGTTAAGAACAGAGGCTGGGGAAAGGAGTACAACTTTTATATAGCTGATAATAGTCACTGTGTGCACTGAAGAAGGGGAGTGGTTGGGGAATGAAGAAAAATTATTCTCTAATTTGGTATGGAAAATCCAATGTTTTTCTGCCATCTCAATCTGCAAGCAAACCTTCACCTGGGACTAGACAATTACAGCAGAAAGGAGGTCCTGAAGATCTCATCTGGCAGAATGTACCTACAGGACTAATTCCAAAAGCAAAAAAGAATGGCAGCCTGAAAGGAGCTGAAGATACTTGTGATAGGCATGGACTAACTAATACCTGTTACAAAAACTCCCAACAACATGTAATTGGCATGCAAGAGCCTGCGAAGCTTGAGCTGAAAACTTCTTAAGGGTAAGAAGTCATCAGTGGAATTATAAATAGAAACTTAGAGTCACTTCCTTTTCTAAGTGAGACGAGTGTCACAGATTCCAAGTACCCTATCGATTCCATAATGATTGCATTGAACGTAAGGTCAGGAAAGCTGAAAGTGGTAAATAAGAATCACATACTAATTTAGTTTGGAAGGGACCTCTGGAGATCATCTGATTTAAATCTCCACTTAAAGCAGGTCCAATTTTGAAGTTAGATCCAACTTCAAAGTTAGATGAGGTTGTTCAGGGCCGTGTCTTGTCAAGTGTTTGAATAGCTCTAACATAGAGATTATGTAACCTCTCTGGGCAATCTCTTCCAGGTTTTGAACACCCTCTATATGAAAATGTTTTTCTAAGTTCAAAATCTTTCTAATAAATATTTTTAGCTCTGCACTATGAGAGTGAGTTCAAATGTAGCAACATATATTCCAAATTGCTTACCTAGATATAGATGTGTAATATTATTTCTGCAACTGAGCTCAGAATCTGGACTGACCTGTTAGATTAGAGCTAAGGTACATTGTCATCATGCTTCAAAGGACTGTGCACTGCTGTCAGCCTCTTTTATGGCTAAAAAGAGAATTCACGCTCCATCATCTCTCATTAGCACCAAACATTAAAAAGTCATAAAGAGCATACCCTGAATGTCTTTTTAAAGTGATTTATCTCTAAAAAGTTTAAAGACCTTTGACAAGGCTAAACTGTTAAAGTGGACTTTAAAGTGCTTTAAGGACAAATTGTCTGTTTTTCTAAGACTGTGAAAAAAATTATATGACTTTTTCACTTATTGTAAATTTTATCTATACATGTAAGAATTCGAGTACTAAGACCCTGATTCTACTCATCCTTATACCTCACATTAATTGTTTCAGTCTATACAAAATGGGTGTAAAATGCAACCATTAATGTGGATGGGAGGTTCTGATCTGGTGAGATATTTACACCTACTTTGGTCTAATCGTTTTGATCCTTGACACTGGAACTTTTTCATGGGTTAAACCCAAGATGGTAACAAACATATTGAAAATACTTGAAAGTTAGATCATTTATATGGAGACTAGGTATAGGAGTTCAGTTTATTTCTTAAATATACAGGAAATATTTCAAACTAACTCTAATACAACATATCCAAAAAAGCATTATATGAAACTTTGAATTACATCATTCCCAAAGAAAATGTGTAAAAAAGTTTCATTTAAAAATAAGCAATTAGCACTCTGAATAATGCTAATAAAGAATTATGTCTGCTGTTTCTATAGAAACTTTTCTGAATACAGGGGAGCTGTCTTGCAGCTATAACAACCCTTAGGAGGAAGGGGTTTTTTTTCTGTCAGACAGGTTGAGTTATACTGATAACCGTGTCAAACCAAGTTAGGTTTGATATTTTCCAAGTGTGCGATCAGTTGCTGAAGGCTTTGAAATGGCAAGCGTGATGCAATCAGCTCTGAAATTTTCACAGACTTGCTGAACAGAAGAGGAGATTTCTTTCTTAAATGTGTGGGCAAAACTAGCCTGTCTCCTCTTACTCTAATCAAATGGAATCAGGCTCAGGAAAATAAGCTTTTTTGGAGTGAAGGGTATATTTAGGGTTACTGCTTTCAGACAGGTTTCTCAGTGCTCAGAAGACAGGAGCTGATGTTCTAATGCTGCTGCTTCCTTCTCCTACTGTTTTACTTGGCCATAGAGGAAATAATGATGCAAAGCCTGAAACAAAGCTGTAAGACATCCGACGTGTTGGCAGGTAGAACTGGTAAACTTGTTCCATTATGTTCACCTACTTTCCCCTCCATTCAGACTTGATCACCTGATCATCACATACCCTGTTAGGAAATGAGAATCAGGAGACACTGTGACATTAAATTAAACTAGGAAAAAGAAAATAAAAGTATAGATGAGCACTAACCCTTCTATTTTTGGCAAATTCTGTTGCATGTTTCCACAGATAAATCGCACGAGTCCCGGCCCAAACAGAAAATAGACCAACATTTTCGCTTGGCATAGTTATCACCAGGTCTTTTTCTGAAGGTTACAGAAGTTCTTCTGGAACTGTATGAAGTAGTCCAGCTTTAGCAATTTGTGGTCCACATGAAAAAAAGGTTGCTTGAGATTTAACATTCACACATGCTTTTGACTGTAAACCAGCATGGTGAAAGAGAAGTCCACCCAAGCTGAGTAACATTACGTCCTCCTCTTACGAGTCTCAGTAACAGTCACACAACTCACATGCAAGTTCCTTTGCGTGGTTTGATCTGACCAAATGTAGATCAGCAAGCCACAGGAGCAGAAAGGCCTCTTCCTTGTGGCTTTGCTCTGGCTCCCCTTTTCAGCTCCATCGTTTCTCCTCCTCTTCTCCTGTTGGGCTACCTTTAGCTTTTTCCCTTTTATTTAAGAAAATACAAATTGGAGGGGGCAATTTGTGTATCAAAAAAGGGGTTTATTCCAAGGGGAGAGGTCCTACATCACTGAAGAATAGTCCCAAAATAGAGACTCAGGGGAAGAGGAGGAAAAAGTCTTTACTCTACCCTACTGGTCTCTCCTAGGTTCACTTTCCTACTCAAAGCTCTCCTGTTATCCCTCACATCCTTTCAGGTCTCTTTTCTTATTTCAAGCCCCACAGCCACTCTGGTCCCTTGCATATTCCTGTCAGAACTCCCTCCACCAAAGCCCAGCTGTCCCCTCTATCCCAAATTTCATTCCCTGCTCTGAGTTCTTGAAAAACTCGGTTTTCCTTCCTAATCCTTCACTTTTGCTCACTTACTTGGACCCCCAAAGTCTTCTCCCAGCCTTTCTCCAATTAAAATGAATTTCTTCCACTGTTGCTGCAGCTTGAATATTTTCTCTGTGCTAAGAAGTCTTGATTCATCTCTGTTGAAGATTGTTAACTTGTCATCACAAAGCCTGCTCTTTCTAGGCAATATAATATCTTCGGTCTTCCATGACAGGTAACCTCAGACTAACTTCTCAACCTCAGACTCTTTACATTGTTGCTCCCAGGACTCTTTCCAGCTGAACCACATCCTTCATGAATTCTCATGCCCAAAGAGGGGTTCCAGCTCAGGCCTAATGAGTAAGGACAAGGACCTGACATTCAGGTCAGGTCTCCGGGGAACCACACTTGTTGTATCTTTCCAGTTAAACTGTGCATGATTAATTATTATTGACTTTCCAAATGATTATGTGCTCACCTAGCAGTGGATAATTCCTTGCTTTGATTATAGAAAGACTGTATCAGACTGTTATAAGCCTCACTGTTGTAAATTTGTAAAGTTAAAAGTTATGATGTCTGTTGTCCTCTCCCATACTCGCTGTATCTCTTACCCTGGCATAGAAAGAAACTTAACTGGTTCAAAACTACTTGTTCTTGATAAAACCTTGTTGGCTATTGCTCACCTCCCTTTTCTTTCTGGAAAGAATACACAGTGCTCTGTGAATAATTACAGTTTTAGGTTTCCAGGAAAGGAAGTCAATATGAGTGCCGTATAAGTTTTCAGCATTTGTCCTTTTCTCAGATCTTTTACAAAATTGTCCTTTTACACTTTTCCATTCTCAAAGACAACTGCTAACAGCTCTCAGATTTCTTAAGCAGTTGTTTCTCATCTACCAGTAACAGTTTTATGAAGATGAGAAAAATTGAAAATATGAAGCTTGCCTAGGTGTGCTCTTTTTCCTCTTTTAGAACTAGAGTATTTAACCTTTGCATCAGCTTCTTACTGCAAAAATGATTGCAAAAAGGTTTAAGCACCTCCAGCCTTGCTGGAGTCACAGTTGCCAACTTTCCTACTCCTTGAATAGTAGACTCGCTTTTTCTTGTATCTTCTTTTTACTACTTATGTACTTGTTCCATGTCACTTGAAAGTTGTATCTCAGTTTGTAACCTGCACTTTCCTTTTGTACTACAGTTTATGGCTATCCACAGTAACTTCCATTTTCTAAGATCTTCCTTTTTGTTTTTGAGACCATTGAAAAGTTCAGAACCTAGCCCAGGTGATATTCTGTCCTTTCTAGTTTTGCTCTGTACTGGGATAGTTTCTGTTATACTTTCAAAAATATAACATTTTGTTATATGGTCCTGAGATACTTTTTCTCTTAAACTTGTTTTCCATGGGATTTTCTCCTACCTTTCTAAGTTTCCTGAAGTGAGCTTCAGTAAAGTCTCTGGGCTTTATTTTGCTGCTCACCTTCATTCTCTTCCTAGCAATTAGAAGCTGTATCATTTTGTAGTTATTCTCAGGCAAGTCATCTTCAATTTTCACATTATGCCTTTTGTTCAGAAACCAGTCTTGAAGGCACCTTTCCTCTACCTACTTTCTCCATCTCTCCTGTTTAAAAAAAAAAAACCTCCAACGTATACCAAGGTCCTGCTGAATGGTTGTGTGCTCTTGTATTCATTCTCAAATGGATGTCTGGGAAGATGAAGTACTCTCTTGTTAAGGGCAGCTGAATGTGGTGCACAGAAGGACCCAGGGCATTCTTCCCTCCAGGTCCCTCCAGCAGCAAGGCTGAGCACAAATTCCAAAATATGTGCATGCACACACTCTGTAGAGACACGGCCAGCCACAGATTAACACAGAGAGGAGGACAGTACTTTTACAGGCACTCACATCAATACAGACAGCACAAATATATCTATTCTATTTCTAAGGGCTGATGCTCAGAGAAACCTCCTTTCCACTGGTCTCTCTGGTATCTGGCTCCCAAAGCCTTGGTCTCCCTGAAATCTGGCACCCAGACTTCTCATGTGATTCACTAGCCAGTCCAGCTTGAATCTCACAGATCATGCATACCTACACACACAGAAGATAGACAGCTAGAAATAGAGTTTAATAAGAAGATAGCTCAGGACATTAAACCCCTGTTCTCCCACACCTTCCTCCTATCACCTTATTATGAATAATTGTATTTTCAAGTTTTTGGGTCCTTCCATAGGTTTCAGTATTAGAAATACCATCTAAGGCAGCCTTGCTTCTGTTTTCCTCAGAGATTAAAAAAAAAAAAAAAAAGCTAATTGTAGTTTTAGCTTCATATCAAACTTCTCAACAATTAATATCAAATGGAAAAGAATAAGGGAATAAGGAAGAAAGGCACTTGCTTTAATAGTGAGAAATATTATTTCCTTACAACTAGTTACCAGCTGCAGTGCAATTAATATTTAATACAGCTGATTCATCTTCAAAAGTTTTCTTTCTAAAAGCATGATTATCTACAAAATGTATTGCAGAAGGGCTGCATTTAAAATGATCGCTTTAGAGTTATTTTCAAAATGATGCCAATTCAATGTTTTTGTGACATTAGCAACAGACCTTGTTAGGTTGTTATAGGAACAGAAGTGATGTGGTGACTTCATGGAACTGAGTGACGTTAGAGTGACAGTTTGGGAACATTTGCTTCAGTTATGAGTTTGGTTTTGAAGAAAAAAGGCAGATGAAGATTTGTAAATCTAAAGCTTCTCTGTGTATGGAGTGCCAAAAGAATTAATATTCCTCTTACTATAACTACAGCTGAAAGAAGTTAAAACATTTTAACAGCAGTTCCTCAGACCCATGTATTATAATATCAATTAGGAAAATAAGGCTTATGCCCATACCTTAAGTTTATAATATGGGATAAATACCTCAGTTCTGTAAAGGTGATATAGCCAAAGGGTTTCCCAGTAGGTGGGAAGTAGAGGAAAGAATTCTGAGGCAGGATAATATGTTTTACTTTTCTGGTTAGGTATGAAGTCCTCAGAAAACATTCTCTTCTATTCTTGAATCAAAGCTCTTGGCAAAATTCTAAAATTAACTGAAAATATTTTATTTAGAAAAACTATGCTAAGACAAAAATATGTCCTGTTCTAGAACATCCTTTCATATGCTCTTTGTCAGAAGAAAGAAGAGGAAAGAAAAAGTTGTGTATGTTTTCCAGCTGTGGTATTGAAAATTTACAAAGGGCATCAGTGCATGAATAAGTGCCACTGAGCAACATTTCAGTCAATGTGAAGACTGGTGTCAGCCCACAATAAGAATAATGAAAAAATGCCAAATTCCACAGTTCTAACTACCCATAATGTCAAACAGAAAAATGCTCACATGAAAGGACAACAAAGAAACAACTATAGCAGTATTCACAAAAGTGAACAGTACTTGGAACAAGTCCTTAGAATGAGGTGTAGAAAGGCCAGATCTTTTGTACCAAGCTGCTATTAGTGGTCAATCAGAAATCCAAACATCTAATTAGAATGAATTCAAAGGAAGACTGTTCCAATAGAGAGCATCTCCGGAAACATCAAGTCAAGAACTGCACACAAAGAGCTGAAGAGGACATACAGACAGTGAAAGGACAAGAGGAAATGGACAGCAGCTGAAATAACGGAAATTCCAATTAGACATTTGTAAACAAAATTTTCACAGAGAGGTTGGTCAGACATTGAAACATACTGCTCAGAGGGCCTGTGGAGCCTCTATCCTTGGAGATATTTAAAACATGGCTCGACACAGTCCTAAGCAACCTGATTTAACACTGATGCAGAATCTAACTTTAAAATTGGCCCTCCATTGAGTGGGAGGGTTGGTACAGATAACTGCCAGCAGTGACTTCCAACCTAAATTATTCTATAGTTCTGTGACATGAAGTAACTTTCTTACATCCATATTTTTCACTACACAGCTAAATTAAAGACAAGGTTTCATCACCCCAGTTCTGTGCCCTCTCTGCTGCACCAGTGGTATACCAGCACCGGGGGGCTGAGGAGTGAGCAAACCTGCATTTGGTGTCAGGCAAGGGTTGCACAACATTTCTTCTCCATATATAACACAACAGGTGTGCAGCAGCACCTACATTTCCCATGTACTTTCTGGGAAGACCTTGAATTTCTGAAGAAGGGGAAAATTACTGTAGGTATGGGATAGTGTGTCACAGAAAAAATCCATATGTGGGCCTGTGCAGCTGGGGAGGTTATGTGAAGGTTCTTGGCAAAACAAGCATCTTTGAAAATTGAAGTCATGAATGCTCAGTAACCTTGCCCTAAACCTTCAACTGGAATGCAAAATACATTTTGCCTTTGAATATGCCTTTTTCAAGATCACCAGCCTTGCAATTTTTTGCTTTTCATCTCCCCTCTGTTTTAAAAATGCCCATCTGTTCATCTCTCAAGTATAAGCATGAGAATATTCAAACACAGCATTTGGGGGAGATTATAATAGTCCCTAAACATTCCTGACACCTCATCCAAAGCAATACCATTTCTTTTGGGTGATGTGCTCAATGTTAAAAAAAAATGCAGAGTCTTCTTTCCTAGTCTGTACAGCAAAATTGTTTTTATGCTTTCTTCTTTTGTATTTGATGTTTTCATATACATGCAGAAATGCCAATCTCCCACCTTCTGTTTTGGTAAATTTGTCAAATAAGAAAAATCCATATGGCTTGTAACTTTTCACGTTTTCATTTGTTTATTCATTTAATTGCTTTTCTTTTAGTTTAACTTTCATGTATGTGCTGTGTCTCAAACAGTACTTTTCAGGACCTCACTCAGATTATGGTCACTTCTGATATCACATAGCTCTGCTCCTATCCAATAGTATTTATAATCGGAGGTAAAAAATTTAAACAGAGAACTCCTGATGTGTGAAAGAACAGCAAGGCCTCTACTGAATTTACCAGCCATGCAGAATCTGGGATAGTGTCCAATATCCAGGTTCCCTTCATATGAGATTAGACATGTTGATTACATGTGACCAAGCACAGATTACCAGTGACAATAGTTTTAACACCTCCAACTGCTCTTTCTGTTTTTTGGCCTTATAGTCTACTAAGCTGATCCCCCAGACATTTTCCAAGAGGCTCTAGTAGCTTTACTGTTGAGGCCATTTCTCATGCAAGAATCCTGAGCGATGAAAATATGTTGAGATGTAAAATCAGTAATACTTTGTGTAAGTCTGATTCAGCATATAAGTAACTGAAATCATGATTTGGAGAGGAAACTGCAAGCCAGTGAGAACTGATTTAGTGAAGGATGATGTCAGACCGCAATGAAGGGAACATTGCACATCATCAGTCGCCACTGATCAGACTATGTTCAGTGGTCTCCATCTTCTTATGAATTCAGCTGTTCCATCAACAAACATGAATTGCAGTCCTAACCCCACAGTCTGTCTGTCTGTGAACCCCTGGATTTATGAAATGAAGGGTTAATTGCAGAAGTGCTGTTTGAACTACCCCTATTGTCATCATTGAATGTGCAGTGTTCATTGGAACTGCTGATATTGGTGAGATGAGTAGCAATGGTGAGTAATGAAGTGGCAACATAATCATTGCAGCCCTCATACAGACAGCCATAAAATGCTAAACCAGTAGGTAGAGACAGCTTTCAGTAAACTTTTTGTCACTGTAAAGAGCTGCTCATCCTAAATGAGGTACCTTAAAAATTGTCCACTTATTTTCCTAGGGATTACAGTTTCTACAAAGCCACCTTCCTGAGGTCAAAGGCAAGCATTAAATAAATCAATCACCTACTAAAATGTCCATACTCTAATGAGTAACCCAGATGCTGACTGTTACATATGATGGAGATCAGTGGTTGCTAGAGGTCCAAGTGCAAAATTGGCATAGCTTCACCAACTAAAATTCTGCTAACTAAAGGAAAATTTAATGAGCAAATGAGGAAATTAGTGATGACCTTGAGCTTCTTGCAAGATAAACACTATCTAGTAATGTTATTCAGTGGAAGAGTGTTTCTTTCCTGACACTGGCTCTGCAACATGAAACCGTGTTGTTACTCAACTGGACAGCCTAGAAAGGGATAGATAGAAACAGCTATTTGACAGCCAAGCAACTTCTATGAAATAAACTTAAGAGAGGAAAGAGGAAGCGTGATTGCCCAATATAAGACTTTGAGGCCACACTAAAAGTACACTTTATGAGCGTAATTTTTTGGCTTTTGAAACCTTGGCCACCATTATGGCAGCAATGAATCAGGAAGATGAGGGAACAAATAAGCTTCCTGAGAGAGAAGGAACAGGTCACTGAGCAGGAGATTCATGCTAGGCAAACGATGCAACAGTGTGTGCTGGGAGGTGCTATGAAGAGTGTGATTTAAGGTGTTGATCATGCACAAAACTTAAAAGCCACTTGCACACACTGATCCTGACTCACTCATCCCAATGGGGAACTGGCCTCCTCACCAAGGATTCATATCTGGTAAAAGACCAGTATTAAAAAAAAAAAAAGAAAATGAAATCTCTATATATTAAACTATTGCACCCCACAATCCCTCACTCCACCAAAGCCTCCTTGCTCCCTTCTGCTCCTTTCATTACCAGGCATCACACATTTCCCAAGTTTCTACTACTCAGAGGCTCCCAATTTTGTAAGATTTCCACATAGTTGCTTGATCTTCCACTGTTTATTGGCACATAGTTCCCTAGATAGAGGAAAGAGGAATAATTTCACCACCAGAAAAGAGATTTTAGGAAAAAGGTAGAGCTAGGAGGATGGAGAGAGCAGCTATAGCAAAGTCCCTGCAGAGAAAAGGAGATATGGATTGAGGTTGTGCTGTGAGGGTTATTCCTGCTGGTGGGAGTGAATAATTGTAGTGGAGTAAATGCCAACTGTTGCAATTGGGCCTCAAGGGATTGTTGATTTCTGGTGTTTATTCTGGAAAAAAGAAGACATAAAATAGCAAGATTGCAAGGGGATGAGGAGCAGCTATCAGCATATGATATTATTTATATAATATAATGATGACAGAGAAAACATGGTAATGGGTACACCCACACTGGAGTGTGGGCTGGTCATTCAGTTTCATAATCTAATCTTTGCATGTGCATGTTGATTCCCATTTCATGATATCCACCTACCACCTAGGGTGTATATCTACTGGAGAACTCAGATTGTGATCATTTATTAGCATAGACAATTCTGACAATCCCTTGCTCTTTTCAGAGATTCACAGATCTGCAGTCCAGAAGGGAAAATTACAAACATCTAATCCGACCACAAACATGACATGGACCATAGAATTTCCCATGCCAGTGTCTGGCTTTCAAATGCCACTCCGAATTGACTTACCGGCTTTGAGTGAAAGAAAATCTACATCCCTAGATGTTTTGTTGCAAGCCCTCTGTGGGAGGATGCTCCCAGCTTCCCACACACACACATTTGGTGCCAGTTACAAGCAGTCTGCATTCCTGTTTTACACTCCGAAAGGGAGGATGTCAAGACTTTGAGATAAGGCCTGCTTGGGCACCAGGACAGTGAGAAACAAAAGCTTCCTCTCACTGCTGGGACAGTGTTAATTGTTGCGGTCTGGACTATCTCCTCTTCCTCAGGACCTTGAGAGACAACACCCGCTTTCACAGCTGGGGCAGTGTTAATCATTGTGGACTGGAATTAACTCCTTCTTACCCCAGCTATGGGATCCCTCCTTGGGACCCCCACTGCAAGAGTAAAGCAGTCATTGGCAGTCACTCAGACTCCTCTCTTCAGTGCTGAAGGGTGCACGAGGCAGCTAGCCTGGCATTAGGGGTGTTCAGCCACCCCCCACCCCCACCCCATGACTGTGGGTGCGATGGTCATAACGACAGAGGAGAGTTGAACCCTGCAGCAGCCAAGAGCCAGGGACTGCGCCTGCCTCAAGAGAACTGTAACTGGCCTCGCGACTCCACCTCCACCTTCCCCCGAAGGGTATAAACAGGTTGGCCCCGGAGGCCGTCTTTAGCTCTTCGCGGGTGACAGCGGGTCTGCCAACTTGCGGAGCCCCTCGGGACGGGGATGCCCTCCYRCAGTTACTTCCCTGGGACTGAGTGTACGTTGGCCGCTGAGGCAACGTGTGGGTAAGATCGATCAGAATTGGTTTGCCTAGTTCATTCGTTTGGGTAGTTACAGTTAGTATAAATTAGCTAGCTTTCTCTGTTTACTAAGTAGTTACCGTTAGCATAACTTTTAGTGTAATTAGAAATAAGTATTCTAGTTGAGCAAAGTTTTTGCTAATAAGAATTGTTGCTTTGTACCGTTGTAACTTGAGCAGTAAATTTTGATCTTTGAGACAAGCTGTGGAGTTATGCAGTAAATCTCCTTCTCCCCCTCTTCCCCTCCCTCGTGGCACATGAAACCCACACGGTCCGGCACTGTAAGGTAGTCGGTTGTCCCACGACACCCTCAGAGGTAAAAAGTACCTTGTTTCAAGTATAAATGTGTTTAGTTTCTGCATCAAGGAATTTAATTCTGTTGTTTTGCCTTTGTGTTTTCTTTCTACAATCAGAAGTCTCCCCATGAAGGTATTTCTAGACCTTAGTCAAGCTACCTCTTGGGCAGTTCTCTCAGATAAATTAAATTGATTCCTTTATTTAATATCTCATTGTACAGCAGATTTTCCCAACCTAGAGTCTTTCTTGAGCCATGTATCCTCACGCTCTGTCAGCACAAAGTTTTAGTCAATCATATCTCATATTCTTGAAAGTTTTGTCAAGCAAAAAGCACTTTCACATGCAGGAGGGAAACTTCACTATAGCTATGTGAGGTCCATTCAAAAGCGTGCAGGTGAAGCCCGAACACTCCTCCCCCTCTTCCTTTATTCAGCAGTAGGTCTGCTTGTTTTTCTCTTCTGAGACATGGCACGTGCAGTCCCTGCTGTAATGTGAATGCAGAGATGCTCCTGTCTGCCACTACCTTTCCTCCAGTTACCAACTGAGAGAGGACAACTTTACGGTCCTGCTACAGTGTTGCCTGGACATCAAAGGAAGAAGAGGATGATGCCAAGTTCACACTTGGAATCTCTAGGAAAGTTTTTCTCCCCAGAGCTGACCTTGGAATATCACAGTTCTGCAGCATCCCAAATCCATGGTAGCCACAGACTGTTGGAGGGAGGATAGGGTGGGATGAGAGCCTGACTATGCTCCTCTGTGAGTTATTATCACATGCTGCAGATAATACGTGGTGTTTTTTTCCCTGCCTACTCCTAGTGGGCCTAAGACCTTATTCTGTTAATTTTGGTGGGAAATGTGATGAGTAGGTGAATATGTCCTTTGAATTGGTATTTCAGGCAGAAAAGATTAATTTATGTATATTTGAAAATTGTTGATGCATTTCTTGATTTGATTTCTTTTGGATGATTTCCTACATACCCACATATACACACAAAAAAAGGACAAAAAGTCTTTTTTGGCTGCTATACTTTATATTTATCATTATTATGCCACAAGGGTTTTTGTTCTGTTTTGTTTTGTTTTTTTGCAAAATAAATGAGAGCTGCTAAAAGCTATCAAACAAACTCCTTTTGAAACTGAAGTTTCCTGTGTAAGCCTGGGAAAAGTATTGCACAGGCAATGGCAGTACTAGGTATCCCCAGTTCGCACCATTAATTTGTGGCATCAGCCTTTATTTATAGAGAAGACCACATCTCAGTTATCATTCTCTTTCAGTCCTTCCATCCTCTGTTGTGACTCTGAAAAGATGAACTGCCCTGGTATTTTTGTGATGATGTTGTCTGTCCATTTGTAATTCTGTTGAGTCATCTTGGCAATGTTGTCAAATTTCAGTACAGATCTATAGTAAGTCACTGAAAGGGAGTAAGTTGAGAACTGATTTGAGCTATTCTTTCCGTTTCTAAACTAAATATACTCAGCTCTTGCAAATGTACTTCCCTGAAAATCCCCACCAGTAAAATAGTATTTCAAATGGTTGCAGAGGTTCACATTAGAGCCACAGGAGGTCAGATTTAGATAATGAACAAGCCAAAAATCCTAAATTTAAATATCCAGACTGTGGGAGTGTTTGGGTTTAGTTCTCACAATTTTCCTGTAATCACTTACTTTAATCCTTGTTTCAAATTAGTTCCTACCATTTCTTTTCCTTCTGCTCAGTCCCTTTTTCTCTTTTCTTCTTCAGTATACAGAAGTGTATATTTGGCAGGAACTCCAGTCATTGTATACAAGGTTTGGCAAACGTGCAAAGGGCAATTCACTTTTACTTCCTGTTTCACTACACTAATTAAAAAAAAAAGACTTAGAACTTCAGTTTGAACTCCAGGTTGATTGAATTTTTTATGGCAATGACAAAGGAGCAGATATAAGACTAGAACAAATATTTCCAAAGAAGATCAGAAGGCTAGAACAAATATTTCCAAAGATCAGCATAGAATTTGCATTATCAAAAAACAAAGAGATTGTCAGAAAACAAGCTTAAGGGGAAGACATCAATTGTCCTGAAAATATAGTCAAAGCTCCACATTTATACCTGTTGTACTTAAACCAACTTTCTGGTATCTACTGTTAACTATCAAATTAAAATTAACTCTAAAAAGAAAGTTAATAGTTGTGCCACATAAACTCACTGCAGTCTGTTAAAATTCAGGACCTGCTCATTTACCCCAAGACACTCATCCCAAGATTGATCTCAAGCCTTTGACAAGAAATATTCTGGCAGGGGAATGTGCTATGCAACTAAACTGAGCAGCTCCATCACACACTTTGGGTTACATGATTTCCTTTTCCTTGGGTGCACTCCTAATTTTCAGAGTCTCACCAGGCAAGTCCATCATTACTTTTGGAGGCATGATTTCAGCCTAACATCAATTTAGTTCAGTCTCATCCAGTCACTAGCATGAAAACTTTTCTTGTATAATCACACATATAATTAGTTACCTTTGGAGTATAATAATAAAATGTGTCCTGAAATAAGACAAATAGCCTCTTCTCTTGTGCAAGTACACATTCTAGTGGTGAGCTTCTGTTTGTGTTACCAGTAAGCATTGCTTCTTAGCAATGGACCTTGCAATTCTTTTCCTTTTTCTACCCCTGAAAGGCTGCTTCTTTTTTTTTCTTTTTTTCTTTTTTTGGCTCAGGAGACTTCAAATCACTCCCCATGATGTCCTCTTGGTCACTTAGATCAGGATAAGCACTTTAGATAGCCTTGGGAGTTGCTAGTATTGTTAATTTGTTCTCTTCTCAAGACTGTCTCTGAACTCTGTCTTTTCTCTCTGCCCTTTTCTTCCTCTCTAGCTAAAATTCACAATGTTACAGAATGACAGTAATGATGGGGAGACTGTGCAGCAGATGGGAGACCCCTGCCACACCCTGACCACCTGTGCCACACTGAGCAACAGTAATAAAGTTAAATGGCAGCCTCCTTCACTCCCACAAGTGAATTTGACCCAACAAAAAATGGCACGTTTGTCAAATCTTGTGTCATGCACCTTGATAAGGGTGAGTACACACACTTGAGAAATGTTCCTCTGCATCATCCATGAACTCAGGGCCAGCTCTTACCCTGGGGACAGTAGATCCATCTCCATCAGAATTTATATTGTTCTCTTAAACATCCGTTGTGTTATATGTATACAAACACACACACACACACACACACACACACACACACACCCCTACCTTTCTATTCAGATCTCCGACAGCTAAAAAGCAGTAAAGACACTGCTGACTACTCTGAGCTTTCCTTGATGCAAGCAAAGGTGAGGACATTAGCACAGCTCTGGCTAGGACCAAAAATCACTCTCTGATCAGTAAGCAGTGCCACTGCCACTATGTGCGCCATGTAAAGGTTCCTGCATCTGAGCCCAAGGGACAGTGACAGATAAAGTCTGTCCAGAGGCTGTTCCCTTCCATTTGGCAGTGGCAGAGTGTGTTTGGAAGGAGACTTTTGAAATTATACTCTGCTTTCACTGCTTTTGTGATTCTCTTAACCTCTTTTTGAACTCTTGGATAAAAAGCTGTGAACTGAAGCACACAGAGCTCAATTTCTGTCTTTTCCGCAAAGATTTTTGCTCTACTGGAAATAACTCTTTTCTACAAAGAGAATAAACATATGAACTACTCAGACCTAACAATGGTCATACATCAAAAGGGACAGTGTGAAGAGGGCATGAGGGACTTATTATCTGAATGGGTTTGTTCATCCTGAATAAAAGCTGTCATCTTCTAATAGACTATATTTTCTTTTCTAGAACACAGTCCAGCTAAATCGACAAGCTTTTGAGTACAGCCTCCTAAACAAACAGCTTTGTCTCTTTCTTCCAGAAATGTTGCAATTATTGTAACTACTGTAGATGGGGAACCGATTTGAAGGAAGGGAAGCTGGGAGGTTCTAGGAAGCAGGAGGAGCTGGGTGTGAGCACTTTGATTCATAGGAAGGTTGCCTTTATGATAAAAATGAAGTAGGCAAGTCCTTATGTTCACTTCTGCCTCTGAAAGAACTGCTATAAGATACAGATCATATTTTGTTATCAAGATTATCTACAACTAAAAATTTAAATAATCTAGATCTTATACAAATCAGTTTTTAGAAAAGTATGCAATAATGCATATTTTACTCAGCGGACATACTGTTTTTTCAGTTTGAGACAATTCAAAGGAAGATAATAATCCTGGGCTTGTCTATAAAGAATAAGAGCTTTCCCGGATACCATGCTGCATTAGCCCACAATTTGTCCTCCATATTTCTGTGACAAAAAACCTTTCGAGCCCCAAGATGTAAAAGAAATGCTAGTTCCTTTAGGTATGGTTTGGTCTTAGTGGTTTAGGAAGCCATTAGTACAACAGCAAGCTAGGCCTAGAATGGTCTGTGTGCCAGCTGTACGAGAGATATTTGCAGGGAGATCCGCCCAGATCTAAAAGCAACTGTACTCCTGACCGCTCCCTGTGAAGGTCTTTAAGAGCAATAGAAACACCCATACAGTCAAACAATATGAATAAAGATGTTTTTTGATGCTCTCATTAAATCAGTCTGCTTTTGTCTACTGCCTTTAGTTTTAAGATTTTTTCTCTGCTAAATCCAATGTTTCCACCATTTTGTTAGAATAATGCTTCTTATCCCTGTTTTTCCTCCTCTGCCCTTTGTGCAAATATTTAAAGATTCACAAACTTGGGAAAGGAAAGTCACAAAGGTGGGAAAGACTGTGCTAGAGACTATTTTGTCTGATTTGGTATGACTCAGTTTGGAGAGGCAGCTCCTCTGTCTCCTCCCCCACTTCTCAGACTCAGACACAGACTGGCCCCCTGTGATCCCTGTCATGGAAAATAAGTCTCATTCTTCTCAGGTCTCTCTGCTTCCACTTTCCAGTGGCCTGCCCCAGGCTTTCAGGCCCTCTCCAGAAATTCACTGGCATATTCCTTAGGCAGCATGTGGGGAGAAATCACCATCCTCAAATCTGTGAGCACTGAAGGAGCCAGTGGGCTGAAAGATTGTTCTCACTAAGCATTTCAGAACCCAGGCCTAGGAAAACCAATGATTTATCTCTTCACCTTTGTATGTTTGATTTTCCCACTTTTTCTGTTGTATTTTTACTTTCTCCATTGCTATTTTGCTACAGTAGTACCAAAAAAATATGTAGCACAAATGGGGCAATTGATCACCTCATCTATCTTCATAGCATTTCTTCCACAATTTTCTTCAGTGGAGCAGTTTACTGTGTTTGTGAACAACCCAGAGTCTTTAAGATAGAAGACCTCTGTGTTAATGAAATCTGTATTAATAAAATACTAGTGATGTATCAATTTCAAAGTTAACTGAATACATGAATAAATAACAAAGCCTATTAGTACTACTGAAAAGCCAAGAGGAGAAATAAGATATTATAAATTATATAGTCACTGTCCTTCCTGCCCTTACCTGTCTCTCTGATACTGACCTACTGACTGTAAAGGTGTTATCAGATTCCTGATCTGTTTATTATCTGTTGTTGTACTTTTATCATTACATCTGGCATTGTATGTCAGTCTTACTCATCCATAGTGCTTAGGATCCCGGGAAGAGTTACTATAATTGAAGAAGCAAGGTGATGCTGTATAAGAGGTGATCCTGAATAAGAGGAGGCCACGGGGCAAGGCAGCAAGTCTCTGTCAACTTGGGATTCTCTTGCTGCTGTGCAGTTTCCATATTTCCATTGCACTCTACTTTTTTAGGTATCATAGTTACTGCTTTCAGCTTTTTATTATACGTATTATCATAGCAGAGTGTTTACTACCTGCCTTATTAATCTTGTCCTCCTGTCAATCTCCTTCCCTTGAACTTCTACCCAGCCCCATGATTGAACTCTGAACCTCCAACCTTGACAATATCAATTCGTTTTGCAGATAACTGCCACCTCACCTTGCTTTGCTATTTACATGTGGTCAGACGAATGAACCCCTTTCATGGTACCTGAGCATGAAGTTTCTGAAGCATTTTTTGCTCTACAACTTCTGAGCAGTGGGATTCCACTGCTAGTCCTTTGTGGAAAGATGAGATCCTAAAAAGATGGCAGATAGGAAGTATGGCTGAAAAGTTTTAACTCTTAGGTGTAACACTGTGCAAAAAGCAAAGAGCAATGAGAACAAGAGAATTTTACCAGAAAAATAGTAATATTTCACCTATAGTTTTTGCTATCAAATTCTGCAATTATGTAATGATACACGGGAACATAAATGTTGCTTTACTGAACCAGAGCAATAGTCCATCTAGTAATCAATTCTGACCCTGAAATTAGGTCTCATCAGATGCTTCTGAGGAAAGTATAAATCTGCCCCATTAGAATAAAACTTTCTTCTTCTGTAACCACAGGGCACAAGGAGTTAAGTTGTTCATAAAGATTATATTCTTCATCCATTGCCATTCTCTTAGTATGGTTGTTCTGGATACCCTTGTGATCCATGGCACAGTCTTTGAACCCTACACTCACAGTTTTTCCCCTATTATGAAAAAGCACTTCCTATATCCTACAATTACTTGAAAGTTGGTTGTCATTTCTGAAAACTGCTTGATTCATGAAGAGTCCTATAACAGGGTAGAAAACATTTGCAAATAATTTTTTTCACAGACCTAGTCCTGAACAGTAGTAGTAAGTAGGATCATCAGCTCATTTCACATAACCCTTGGAACACCTATGAGAAGCAAGTAATGATTTTCCTTCATACATTAAAAGATTTGCACTCCATTAACAGAGCAATAAACGATAGTTTTCCATGGAACAATATCTAATTTATACCTTTCCTGTTCTGCAAGTCAAAACTTTAGGAAATGCTTTTCAAACTTCAGATTTTCTCTCTTTTCAAATTCTCATTTCTATAATCTCTTCCTATCTTAGAGAGATAAATATCTGTCTGAAAAGCAGTGTTCAAGTAGCTAAATAGACAGAGGAGCCAAATTAAAAATTTGCTTCTTCCTTTACCTCATGCACTCCGTGATGAGGCCATCCATCAAGAGTGATCTCAGGATTGATCACTAGTCTGGCACAATGTAATTACTGAACCAGAAGCATTGCATTACATAGCATGAAATGAAATGGCAACTTTGCCTTCCACATTATGAACCAGTTGACTAATGATGGAGTGTTACAATTAGAAAATATGGACATAACAAGGCAGGGTATTCCACAGTCTACTAATGTGTGGAATAAAACTACTGGCAGTGTGAAGTAGGGAAATTAATAACAGTAAAGCTGTAACAAAAAATAACAATGGTATTCTTAATAAACTGTAAAAGGAGGGGATGGAAGTGTTCTCTAAAGTAGGTCAAGTTTAAAAAGTTTATGGGTAGTACATGAAAAGGGCTTCTTCTAGTCTTGTATCAGCAGATGTATTTTTTTCTAATGTGTTTTACGATATCTGAGAACTGATGCATTAATTGGCATAGTAACTGTGACCTAGAATCAGGACATTTTCCTTTAAGAGTCTAGGAAGGAAAAACAATGAGTCCAGGAGTGAGAGCTGCTACAGGCACAGGGCCTGGCTCTCTGTTGCCTGATTCCAATTTCATGCTGTGTGAGTGACAAATGGCTAGATCACAGTGTCATCACAGCATCATCCTGTGACACAGAGCCAAAAGCACTGGTAGCATAACTAATGGTTTGAAAAATCATCTTTTTGGTATAAATTACCCCCCCCCCAAAAAAAAAAAAAAGAATGAAAGGAAATGATGAGGTACTATAACTTGCTCCAGGTCAATATTGAAAGTGTTCTTCCACACCCTCCTCCTTTTATTGCCTAGAACATTCTTCTTCAAATTAGTTGACTATCTGGAAAAAAAAAAAAAAAAGATGGACATTTATTTTAAAATAACTTTTTTTTTTAGCCTTGATGAAAATCCTTTTGTAATCATGATATCAGATACAAACATTCTGAACCATTGATGAAAAATAAAAGAGCTAACATATGGAAGAATCTGACCCATTTATATTTTAGCTTAATCTTATTTAAAACTTCAACAGTGCTTTAGCAATGCAGGGATTTAGACTTTCAGTGAAATCTAGGTTTGTAGGAGGCCACAGCTGCTGTTGTTCTCACTCTGCTAGCTTTTTAAATCATAGTTATTTACCTCATAGCTAGTTGCCTCCTTAGCACTTTGGACTCTTCAAAGGCCTCCTGGCTCTTGCTCTGATTTCTGGATAATCTGGTTACTGGATAATGTAGCTCTTCACAAGCTGATTAGCCAATGGGCTAATCCTAAGTAAGAGATCCATGAAGATAACTATACATATAAAGCAGGCAGCTCTGGTCTTTTTTCTTGTCACAGCACTGTGCCCATTAAATCCCGCTATCCACTGCTGTCAGAGTACTCTGAGGGTAAGTCTGTGCTGCAGTCAAAGCTGTGACAGTGGCTCGTGTAGCTTCAAGTTAGATAGGTGAGGTATTAAGAGCAGTAGCACAACACAAGCTGGAAAACTCACTTGGCACTTTGAAGTAAATATGTAGCCAGATTACCTATGTTGGTTTTCATGGYGCTATGGCTGCATTATTACTGGCATAGTGCATGGTATCTAGCCTGGATTCATTGAGCTAGATGTTGGCATCTGAAGTTAGGTGAGACGATTTCTATACATTGTACTTGTTCCAAGTCCTGAGTTAGAAAACTTGGGTATATTTCTGTGAGTTGTAGTCATACCTTTCACTACAGTGTAGACATGGATCAGAGGGTCTGCTTTTCCATGAATTTTAGCCTCTCTGAAAGAATATTGTCATAAAGGACACAACATTTAGACAGTGTACTAACAAAGGTGATGGAAAACATGAACAAAAAGTAGGATGCCAGATCATGACCTACAGCATCATATGCTATTTCAACCTTGCAACCAAAATTTTACAATGCATTTTATCTGACTGATCATCTGACTGACTGTCATTTTCCAGTAGGAGAAGCTGGAACACTTTGTCTCCAGCAAGGAAGGACATAACTCATTCTAACATGTCTGTGCAATATGATTTTAATGTGTTCTCATTATTCCTAGAGAATGCTGTTTTTCTAAGGTGCTGTCAGGGCCTGAAGGCACCAAAAGGCCTTAATGCCCCTGACCAGCCTCACCTGGGGCCTCCCTGCACAGCCCTGTCTATAGGCTCTGCTCAGCCCAGGACTATCAGTATGTGCCTGAGCTATATCATAGGAGTGCTGGTCTCCAGTCTGTCTCTGGCCCTGCCTTCTGGACGGACCTTGAACCTATGCTGTAGGTAGCTTGTCTCCTGGATGAACCCCTTGGACCTATGTTGCATCTTTATCTCCAAACTTGTCTCCTTCTGCTCCTGACTTGACTCCCTAGATGGACCCTGGAGCTGGTTCACCACTTGCTGTGTCGAGGGCTGTTGTCGATGGACTCTGTTACCAGCCCCTAGCTCTGCCCACCCTGCTCTGCCCACCCTGCTCCACCCCTGTGGGACAGCACCCGGTCAGGTGAGGGCACTGTCTGTGCTGGGTCACCCTCAGCTCTCAGATCGCTGTCCCCTGGGGAGCAGTCAGCCCTGCTGCTCCCTGACAGATGCCCATTTAGCAAAGTTCATTAACATGTGCAATGTTAAGTGCATGATCAATGCCATAGATGCAATTGCATTACAGAGAGCCTGAAAACAATGAAGGTAGAGAGAAAGCTTGAATGAGAAGTTAATCATGCCACTCTGATGATATAAAAAGGTAAAGGAAGGAAAAAAAGGTAATGAGAATAAAGACAGAGGCAAACCTAGGCTGCATTTAACTCCTTATCAACACTTTAATAATGATGACTGCCCACTTTCCTATTTTAACTGTTTGTAGTTGTGCTAAAACTCAAAGTTCTTTTATTCTAAAATATCTTATAAAAAGGAAAATATACTACAAAGGTTTTTGTTTTTTTTTAAAAAATACAATTTCTCTTTGTTTGATTTTTTTTGTCCCAATAAAATTCTGCAAGATCTTCTCTAGGAAAGAGTAGATAATCTTAGATATGAAAACACCAGAGATAAGTAAAAACTATTTACTTCCTCATAAATCTTTCTCTCCAACACTTCCTTTTATAAAAGTCCATGATTAATTGCCAGTGAATTGCTGGCTTCTTTATGTCTGTCCTTGGATATATGACTGCTTGTGACATTGGAGAGACAGGTTTTAGAATCTAAAAGTTCTTGAGATACATTCATGCAGGAGAAAATAATTTTGGTGCAGAAATTCTGAACTGTAAAATAGGTATTGGATGTTTTCTGATGCCAGAAGCTTTCTGGGAGGGCAGCTTCCCATTGCAATGGTCTGTGAAGCTGAACTAACACCCTGGCTGCACCTGTGCTGCACAAATGACACTGAGCAGCAGAATGGTTCAGAGTGCACAACAGCAGAGTCCTAAGCAGGATGACTGAGTTGCTTCCTCCATGGCTTCCTGTGATTCTTCTTGCCCAGATTAGGTAGGAAAGCAGAGAGCCATACCTTTTCTCTCCCACAAAAGGAAAAGACAGGAGAATATATCACCACGAGATCTCTCTGGGAAACGAGCAGTGTGCCCCACCGCCCCTGCCCCCAGCAGTCGCCGTTTTGTCAGGCGTCACCCCTACAGGCTCACGGGCTGCCCTGGGCCTGGCCAGCAGCAGCAGCCGCCCCTTCCCACGACCCCAGAGTGCGTCAGGATGGGAGTCCCTTCCCCGGCAAACTCAGGGCTGCCATTTTGCTTCAGCCGCCATTTTATGGCGCCGGTAAACGGTGTTGAGCCCGTTCTGCCGCTGCGCCGCGCTGCCTGGGGGCCGCTTCCCGACCCGCCACACCCACGTGCTCTCAGGCAGCCCCGTGATTGGCTGCCGGGGCCGGCCCCGCCTCCCCGGCCGCACCAGAGGCCTCCGAGCAAGGCGCGGGGCCGCCGCCGGGTTTCGGCTGCCCTTCCGTGGCACTGAGCTGCCCTTCTGGACGAGGGCACCACCAGCACGTTTTCCTGCTGACCCGCGACTGGCTGGGGGGACCAGCCGCCCCTCCCAGGTTACCCGGACCTGCCGCAGAACAGGAAGCCCTGCCCCCTGCATGGGCAGAGGCTGCCGTTTCTGTCAGTGTCACAGCCCACGTGTTTTCATGCTGCTCCGTGATTGGCTGGCTGCCATTTTTCGAAACACCATACCCACGTGATATCAGAGCACCCTCTGCTTGGCTGCCCCTTTCTTTGGTCAAGGAAGTGCTCATATCTAAAAATATATCCATTTATATATATTTTATATATATATACTGTTAGAGAATATTGGACTGAAGCTGTCTAGAATTAATCGCTTAGCATAACTTGCTTAGCATTAGTAGCTAAATTTGCTGAAGCCTTAGGCCTCAAGCTGTGAATTTTTACCTACGTAAGTAAAAGGTGGCCCCAGAGCCAGTTCAAGCTGGAGGAATAAAGAAGTTACATGGACAGCAGGAGTAGCAAACCTTGAAGATAAGAAGCAGCCTGCCTAGAGACAATGAAGGGGCCCAATGAAGAAGGGGAAGACCCCAGACCTAACTATTACTATTGGTCCAAACTATCACTTAAGGGGTGGGGAATTTAGATTGTAAGGGTATAATTGCCCAGGGATTTCTTTGTTTGGGGTCCCTCTTCAGAGGCACCCAGCTCGAGCTGTAATTACCACACGTATATCATTAAATTTTATTTCTCTCCAATCTGACTTCGAACTTCTGCCTCAGCAGGAACCTAGGGTCGGACCCTGTTATGGTGGCCAGCGAGCCTAATAGTTTCCATAACAATACATAAAGAAATGTGCAAATATGCATAAATATATTTTTTGTTTATACATACACTTTATAAACATTTATATATGTGTGTATATATGTGTGTGTATATATATAATATATAAAGATATATATATTTATCTATAAAAGTGTAACGTTCTTTAATAAGAGCTAATGAAATGAATAATAAGTTTAAATGTGAATACAAAATAAACAAAATAAAAGGCAGGTCTGGGCCCCCATACACACTTTACAAGGCTTCTGAACAAGCCCTACCACGTCCGTGATGTCTGGGGTCTAGATCTTCTCTGAGACTCCGCAGCTCTGCAGCGGAGAGCTCTTGCTTCACCTGAGGCCTTGAAAATTTGGAATAGGTTCACAATCCTGGTAGCTGAGGAGGGGCTGGGAGCACTGTCAAATGGAGCATCTGTGCCTGCCGAGCCAGAGCCACGTAGGGGCACTGGGAGAAAGTGGTGAGTGTTAGCAGCGGAGGGCTGCAGGGGGATGGAGGCCACCATATGCTGACCTGACCTACCATCTAGGGAGGTTTGCTGCTGGGGGGATCACATTAAGGATGTTGTGGAGAGGTTGCTGAGGCTTGTCTGGCCCTAAAACTATTACCGCCTGCTGCTCTTCCATGTGGCCACCAATGATGCTGCCATGGGAGACCTGGAAAGTATGAGACATGATTACATGGCTCTGGGGGTTTCTACAACCATGGGATCCTCTTCAAGGATGGACAACTATTTAGTAGAGATGGGATCCATCTGACAAAGTAGGGTAAAACTATCTTTGCCAACAGGCTGGCCAATCTGGTAAGGAATGCTTTAAACTAGGAATGATGAGGAAGGAAGAGAATGAAGAACAATCAAATAAGGAAATGGTGGACAGGGTTGGCAATCAAGGGGCCTGGGGTGATGAAAGCATAATGGACCTCTTAATCAACAGAAGGGGGCTGAATCACCCCAAAATCACCTGAAATGACCACAGGATGGTGGAGTTCAGGATCCTGCAAGGAGGGAGCAGGGCAAGTAGCAGGATCACAACCCTGGACTTCAGGAGAACAGACTTACAGCTGTTCAGGGACCTGCTTGAAAAGGATAGGGCCCTAGAGGTAAGAGAGGTCCAAGAGAGCTGTTTGATATTCAAGGATCACCTACTCCAAGCTCAAATCTACTCCATCCCCAAAAGTAGGAAATAAACAAAGGTGGCAAGAGAGTTGTATGCATGAACAAGGAGCTCCTGAGTAAACTCAAACGAAAAAAGGAAGTGTACAAGGGGTGGAGGCAGAGAGAGGTGACCTGGGAGGAATATAGAAACACTATCATCTGAGCATGCAGGGATAAGATGAGGTGAGCAAAAGCCCACCTAGAGTTGAAACTGCCAAGGGACACGAAGGACAAAAAGAAAAGATAATACAAGTATATAACCAGAAAAATAAAGATGAATGAAAATGTAGGCCAACTGCTAAATGGGAAAGCCCACCAGCAAGCTACAGAAAAACATGACAAATTTGACTCTCCTCCATACGGCTCACTTGTAACTTCAAGAATGCTCTTGCCACAAGACTAGAATACAATTGTCTTTACTGAGAGGCAGACACAGCATGGTTCCCCATGGCTGGAAGACGGCATGCCTCCCACGTGAGGCTGTGTGTGCTGGGACCAGTGGCCGCAAGGCCGCTGGGCCCTAGCTGCAGAGCTGCCGAGAAGGCACGTGGTYGGGCTGGGGCAGCGCTGGCTCTTCAGGGCCGGCTGTAAGGATGTTGTGAGCGGCGTTGTAAGCGCAAGCGGCCTGGCCTTCGCTCTGGCCCAGTCTGGCCAGCCTGGCTGCTGCTCTCAGGAGCCAAGGAGCCGGGTGACGATGCTGGCTGTCTGCTGCTGCTGGAGCTGGCTGTCTCCGAGTGCGCACTGGAGGCTGTAAGGAGAGGCAGGAAGGTGAGGAGCACGGTCGCACGCCCCCAGGGCAGGAGAGGCCAGAACGGTGCCCCCCTGGGAGTCGAGAGACTCTGCCAAGCCCATGCTGAGTGCCCCCGCGCAGGCCTTGCCTGGCCCCTGGCTCTGGCATGGGGGAAGCTGCGGCGTGGAGGGAGGGGGCCCTCCTTCTCCTCTTACCAGTGCCCAGGCCCACGCAGTCGTCACACTCCCAGGTGGCTGCGGTGGCCCTCAAGGCGGAGCAGCGTCGGTGGGTGCCCCTGGCAGCACAGGAGGAGCAGAGGAGCAGGTGCCAGGGCCTGGGAAAGCAAAGGCATTGGTGGCCGTGGCAGCCAAGGCTGGCAGTGACGCCAGCGAGGCAGCCCGGGAAAAGTGACCTGAGCAAGAGGGTGTGTGGCAGAGCCCCCTGAGCGGGCCCCAAGCGTGAGTGCCAAGAGRCCTTGCTCCCAGAGCCCTCGGGGAGCTGAAGAGCCTGGGCACAGCCCCAGGCAAAGCCTCAGTTGCTTGGAGGACCATGTGGTGCATGCGTGCCAGCAGGGGCATCCTTCCTGCCCTGGCAGCTCAGCATCCCCATGGCAAAGGGCCATCCCTTTCTCTGTCCCTCCTCCACCGGAGGCAGGCCACCCACCTCACAAAGACCTTCGGACATCTGCCCAGAGCGGGACTAAGGCACCTGCCTGCACGGGGGGAGCCAGGAAATTGCTGCTTTCGTCACTTACCCTGCTTCTTCTGCCTGTTCTCTGCCTCCTGCACAAAGGCACCGGCTAGCATCACAGCGGTTGTGCCTCTGATACAGTTCTGCAAAGGCACCGTCTGCCTCCCAGGCGGGTTGTCTGCAGGTGAAGGAAAGGAAGGCCTTGAGCCTGCCCTGCCCCTAGGCTAAGGAGCTGCCGGACGTTCCTGGCCGCCTGGCCGCCCCTGCTACAACCTTGCTCTCATGCCCTTCTCGTGTCTTGTGGGCACCAGGCAAGGGCAGCGCAGAACCAACCTGAGGGGGACTCGGATCCCCATGGAAGACATTTCCGGCAGGAATTTCTCACTGTCTTTGCACTGGGGGCACTGGAAGGAGAATAACCCAGCGCGCAGAGCCTGTTGCTGCAAGAGAGTCACAACCAGTGTGAGCGGCACACTGCTGCCTGCTGGCACCTGCCATGCCGAAGGGGCACAGGAAGGGCCTCCTACCTGGATGCAGCCCCGATGGAAGCAGGCGCGCAAACATGCAGGGCACACCATCGTGTGGTAAGACAGCTTCTCCTCCACAGGCTCCAGACAAATGAGACAGGAGGTTTCCCCATCCTGCTGTGCCTGCACGCTTTGTTCTGGGCGATGTTCCCGGCAGAACGACCTGGGCGGAAGATTTTGGAAGAGGGGCACCCGGTCAGGATGTGCGGAGTCCGTCTGCATTTCTGGACAAGACCACCCCAAAGGCTGTAGAGGCTGGCTGGCTGCTCCCCAGGCAGCGTGCGCATGTCTCTCTTCCCACTGCCGTCTTCCCCCAGAGCATCTCCCACCCACAGGCCCTGGCATCAGGTTCCGCCTCCTGAGGCCCAAACATCCTGCATCTGAGACGGGCCCTGGCGCGCTCACGCCCACCCAGAGGGGCACCTTGGCTGCAGAGAGGAGGCTGGCTGTGCCAGTTGTTTTGCAGCCCGCAGCCAGCAAGGCATCGCCCGCTCCCAGGGGCCCAAGAACAAGGCATTGCCAGGGCCTTGCTGAGAGCAGAGCCTCCCACTCAGCTCCAGCACCC